>NC_047666.1:4984574-5285604 GCF_011762505.2 Arvicanthis niloticus
CTTTCCATGGGTGCCATCCATGCCTGGCCTGGGTCAAAGGTCTGCACTATTAACTTGAGGGCCAACTTACTTGGGTTATAAAAACACATAGGCTTAAAAGATGTTTCTTAGAAGTAAGAAGTCTCCAGAATACTCTATATTTTTCTTTATTACATGAAGTCTGTTTCATGGGTCAGAAACTTTGGTGCCACTTTTCACCTAGAATAGTGTTAAAAACATCATCCTTAAAACATCATCCAGAGTGTGCATGGTTAAGTTTTAGAACACTTGTTTCATTTTGCTTCTGCATCTTCACTTGACCACAAAAAATAATTTTATGACAAATTAATATGAAGCAGATTCGGTGTTTGTTAGGACTAAAGTTTACAGATGTAAGCATAGGGGAGTTAATAGAAAGAGGGCTCCTTGGGGAAAAGAGCGGGACACCGTTAAAAGCCAGGGTGAGAGCTTCTCAACAGGCAGTTACTTTACTGAACAGTCATCATTTATGGGCTTTGATAATTGCATTGCTCAAAGGGTCTCTGAGGGACACCATTCCATCTCTTTCCCCCGTTCAATAACTGGTATTAAGGAGGTGTCTCTAGAGGTGCTTTAGACAGAACTGTAAAGAGATGTTAAAACCATAGATCACAAAGGTTACACAGGCAGCCTAATGTCTTTTACATTTAGATGGATTTTTTGTGTATGTGTGTGTATATGAGAGAGATACCAAGGAAATTGGAAGTTCTCAGCTGGAAAAGGAAGAATAGAAGGCCATATGAGTTTAACATTTATATGTATCTCATTCTTATTTTTATAATCTTAATTTAAATACCTCCTTGTAGTGGTAGTTGGTTAAACTGCTTTGTAATCCTGATAGGTCACACTTGCACATGAAAGACACACACACACAGACACACACACACACACACACACACACACACACACACACACACTAGTTAATTTTAATATGCCTTGACTAGCTCAAAGGCTGGGCTCTTCTCATCCTCCCTGTGGCTACTGGATAGCACACAATTCCCTCTAGTACTCCTGGCTTAACACCTTCTAATTCTATATTTTATCTCTGGTGCCCTGGCTCCTTCTGGGCAGCCCCCTAGTCTTTACTGCCCAAGATGCTTCTGGCTTCTGGGCATCACTTCCAGGGGCCTCATTCCTTCTCACCTACATTTTGGATGATTTTTCCTTCTGCAGCTCTAAATCTGATCCCTCTCCCTCCTAATCATGGTCATTCCTGTCTCCCAGTCCCTAGCCCACACAAATCTAAAGATCCTCCCTCAGTCTCCCTGCCCAGCCATTGGCTACTGACTCTTTACTGATTGATCAAAAACCAACTGGGGACAAGGACCTTCAGTGTTTGGACATACATATTCTCAAAGGGGCCAGATTAATAATCCCCAACACCTCCTGTTTCTATTCAGGTGACTTTTACATATATATATATATATATATATATATATATATATATATATATATATGTGTGTGTGTGTGTGTGTGTGTGTGTGTGTGTGTGTGTGTGTATGTGTATGTGTATATGTATATATTACATATATTTACATGTGTTTTACATATATTTACATATATCATATATTCTACCATGAAATTCCTGGGAACCAGAGTGCTAGTAAAAGCCACCAAAGCATAAGATGAACTTGGACATAGATTTGAGTATGCAGATTTTTAAGACCTGACGACATGGTTCTGGAGCCATAAGGTATACATACCCAGATCTGTAATGTCACAGGTTCTCTCTTGCACTGCTGTCAGCAGTGCAAGAGAGGCACTTTGGTTTTGTACTAACAACTGTCCTTATCTTAACATTTGAATTTAGGTATGGGAGCCCTTGAGCTATAAATAAACATACTGATGGTTGTGTATTGAGAATCTGCTGAAGATAAAAGCATAATTTCAAACTAGTACACATTGGTGGAATGCACAAAAAAGAAACACAGTATGAGATTTTAGTTATTGGGTATATAGTATGCCAGTAGTGCTTAAAAGGGAAATAATGAAGAAAAATGCACAAAGCAATGATACTACTGATAAATTTATTAAATGAGGCTTCTGTGGCCCTACAAACATTGTAGACAATTGACCTTGCTGTTGGTTTCCCACTGGCACTAGGTAGTGGGACTTCATTGCTGAAGATGCCACACACCCTATTTGCAGGACATGGAAAGGTCAAACTAGAACTAAGCTGGATTTTATTCTTTCTGGTTAGCCTCCATATTGACATAAAGTGCTATACAATATATCCATCCTCAGCAGTATTCCTTAGCTATGGTCTCTGCATGCTACACTGTTAACCGGTTTCTTATTGGATGTGAGGCTACTCCAAAGGAGAGATTTCATGTCTGGCACTATAAACCTGTCAAAATCCCATAGCTAAGAAGTCACAGACACTAGTGTGGAAGCCATTGCTGCCAGTTTGTAAACTGGCATGAGATATATATATATATATATATATATATATATATATATATATATATCTCCATAGAGTCTGGCTGCTACCAGCTTTGGTTGCAGAAGCTTCTTATTGCGGTGGGCAGTGATGAACAAAAAGATCCATATCTTGTCAAAGTGCGGAAAATAAGTGATTGTTGAATACTTAGCCATGAGTGAGGGACCTTGTCACTCTCTGCAAGGCTCAGATGACATCATGGAAGAGGGGGCAGAAGGAAGGTAAGAGCTGGATGAAGGGATAGAGTGCCGACGAGTGCTGTCTCCTGGGCACAATGATGTCTTTGTGTTCTTGGATTCTTGAAGTCATAGAGTTAGGATTATTTGAACAAGACCTATTTACGATTGGGCCCATCAAAATCCCACCATGGAGAATGGTGGACTCATAAGGACCCAGCCCTACCTTGAGCATCAGTAGGCATTTCTTCATTTTTTTCAGAAGACATTTTCTTCCTTGGCTTAGCTACTTTGAAGCTGCCCATGATCCTGCAGATAAACACTCACATTCTTATACATAACCACAAGGTAACACAGAAAAAACAAAAAACAAAACCCTATGAAAATAGAAAGATGGGAGTGGAAAGTGGATGAGAGTGGCTAACAGGGCTAGCCTGGTGAACATGAAGGATGCGAGTGGAAAGTGGATGAGAGTGGCTAACAGGGCTAGCCTGGTGAACATGAAGGATGGGAGTGGAAAGTGGATGAGAGTGGCTAAAAGGGCTAGCCTGGTGAACATGAAGGATGGGAGTGGAAAGTGGATGAGAGTGGCTAATAGGGCTAGCCTGGCGAACATGAAGAGACTATATACATGAATCAAAATATCACAATGAGACTCATTATTGTGTGTAATTAATATGTGCTAAAACACTTTTAACAGAAATAAACTTATTTTTTAAATTTGTTTTGGAACAAAATTCTTATCAAAGTATATATCCATTGTAAAATGTGCAGTTTAATATGCTTTATGATAACAGTGGATGCTGTTTTTACATAAACAATCTATATTCTAAGCAAGGTATTTTAGATTTTACTGTTGCTCTGAAACACTTGCTTCAGAATATTAGCTATGTGGAGTAGCTAGCAGACACTCTTGTGTCTCTCTGGGTGTTAAAATAATAGGCCCACCAAAAGGCTTCTTTCTAGTGGTCTTTTCATGCCTACTTTTCAGCTGCATGGACAGAAAGTCAGCAGATGGGAGATCAGGGAGCTGGCTCTGCATAGGAAGGAGTGTCCAGGATAGGAAGGATGGCAGGAGAAACAGAGATGAGGGCATAGAGCTGAGTCTAAAGAGGAATAAAAAGCAAGAGAACCTGCAGGCCCTGGTCACAAGAGGAGCTCCAGAGAACTGTCAAGTCTCCAGGTCAAGTGTCCCAGACAGCTGGCTGAGAACTGTGACATTCACTGCTACCAAGAGCTTAGGAATCACCACATCCAGACATGGGAACAAGCTGCAGCACCGAGAGTTATTGCCAGCTGTGACCTACCTCCGAGAGCTGCTACCCTTGGGACTCAGGGTCCTAATGTCCCATGCTTGGACATCACCTGTAACACTAGAGAGCACCATGTTCTGCCACCCACCTTCCTAAGAACAACCCTTGAAGAGTTTCAATTTGCACCTCCCCACAGGCAGCTGATAAACCACTGCAAACTCCACATCCAATCTTACTCTAATTAGAAAACAGACATCTAAAACAACAACAATAATAATAGATAAAATAAAATCAAGCAAACCTGAATAGGATGAAACAAACAGAAAAACAAAGAACCAAAGGAAAAGCACAAGAAACATGTAGACACAGAGACATGTATATTGGCAAACACAAAAATCCCCTAAAAACACAAAATTAAAAATCATAATGTGTAAGTAATGTTCTGTAGGGAAAGAAAGCAAGAAAGTGAGAGAGTGAGAGAGCGAGAGAAAAAGAGCGAGAGTGAGAGCGAGAGTGGGGAAGAAAAGAGGAGAAAGACCTAAATAATGCTTATAAGACAAGAAACCCTCCAAAAATACCATTGAGTTTGCTTGGTTTGGCCATGTACTGCTGAGCATGAGGTCTGGTTTACATAGCTAAATTCCACAAAACCCAATGATACTCTGTTGGAGAAAACTAATTTTTAATTTGTGAGAAGTTACCAGTTAGAGATAGCTCCTCAGTTAGGGATGTGGGCTTGTGTCTACCATTCTTCTCAGTGCTGGGACTTCATCTGGTATAGATCCATGCATGCCCTGTGCATGCTGCTATAGTTCTGTGAGTGTTTATGTGCATTGGTCCTGATGTGTTTTGAAGGTCTTATTTACTTGGTGTTCTCTATCCCCAGTGGTACTTACAGTTTTTCCAGCTCTTTTTTTCCACAGGGTTCTCTAAGCTGTGAGGGGAGGGAATTAATGAGGCTATCCCATTTAGAACTAAGAGTTACAATGTCTCTCCTTGTCCAGCTGTGGGACTCCAATTCTGTTACTAAAGGAGAATATGTCCCTGATGATGACTGAGCAAGACACGGATCTATGAATACAGCAGAACATCGTTGGGAGCTATTTGTTGTTAGCAGGACCATAGTGCTTGTTTTCTCCTAGGTCCCTTGCTTGTCTAGTCTCAGGTTCTGGCCCACCTAAGCAGGTATAGGTTCTATCCCATAAAGTAGGCCTTAAATCAAATAAGATATTGGTTTGTTAGTCTAAGTTTTGTTCTACAATAGTGTACTAGCAGGTAGGTCACTAGTATAGATCAAAGTATTTGTATCTAGGTTGTTGTTTACCTTTCTTCTTTGGTATCATACAGAGTACCTTACAGTACCATGAAACCTAGTCAGTAGGAGTGATGGCTGTAGGTGGGCATCAGCTCTACTTCTCCATGTTCAGTGAGTTGTTTAGGTGCTGTCTTCAGCGATAGGACCTTTCCACCAGTTAGTAGAAAGCAGCCTATAGTCTTGGCAATAGCCTGGGTGTTTGGGGTTCCCGTGGGGCTCTTTTGACCGACCACTTGATTAGATATAACGTATTTCCTGAACAAGAGGCTTTATTTGGTGACAAGAGATGTCTGGTTGGGCCTCTGTCTCCTCTGTTATTTGGCAACTCAGTTTAGATCACCTTCATATCTGTATGCATTTTAGGAAGCTTTTACTGTATTAGTCTTCCATATAAGACTTCAAATAGTTTTAGCTGGCCCTCCCTATATTCCCTTCCTAGCCACTTTTACTTGCCTCTCCCTGTTTGATCCGCTCCTTTCAGTCTCCTCCATCCACGCATAGTTATACTATTTCTCCTTCCTAGGGTGATCCAATCACCTCCACAGTTCTTTACTTTATACTTAATTTCTACGGTTATGTCGATTGGATCCCACTTACCAACTACCTAAGAGTTAACATCTACATATAAACTAATACATATTATGTTTGTCTTTTGGGGTTTGATTTATCTCGCTCTATGGTTTTATTTTCTAGCTTCATCCATTTACATGTAAACTTCATGATTTCATTATTTGACAGCTGAATAATACTCCATTGTGTAAATGTACCACATTAAATAAAATCTATTCATCTATTGATGGACATCTAGTCTGTTTCCAAATTTAGGCTATTCTGATTAGGTAAGTAGTGAACATGGTTGGGCAAATGTCTCTGTGGTAGGAAATGGAGTTCTTTGCGCATATGCCTAAGAATGTTATAAATGGATCTTGAGGTAGACCCATTCCCAGCTTTCTGAGGAACCACTATACTGAGTTCCATAGTTACTATACAAGCTTGAATTCTCACTTGCAATGTATGAGTGTTCACCTCCTCTTCAGTGTGAGCTGTTATTTGTTTTATTGATCTTGGCCATGTTGACTGGCCTAAGATGAAATCTCAAACTAGTTTTGATTTGTGTTTCTCGAATGAGTAACGGTTTTGAACAATTCTATAAGCAATTCTCAGCCATTTCTGTTTCTTCTTTTGAAAATACTGTGTTTAGATCTGTATCACATTTTTAAAGTGGTTTGCTTTGTTTTCTTTTTTTATTGGCTATTTTATTTATTTACATTTCAGAAGTCATCCCCTTTCTCCATTTTCCCTCCCTAGAAACCCCCTATGCCATCCCCCATCCTCCTTTTTGCTTTTATACCATTTTAACTACATGCAAGTATTCTGGTCAGTTCTAGTTGAGGGACTAGCAATATAATAAATGCAAATAGTCAAAGAACAAACAAGGCAATAAACAAAATTCTGTGAATACTCCCATGATCACTGTTTCTAAGGGCTTATCAGGATGACCAAAATATCTGAGCCTACTTCCCTGTCCTAGCCCAAAGTCATTTTCATGTCTGAAGCCTACTTCCTCATTCTAGCCTAAGATTTAGATTCCTGCTTGAAATTACTTCTTTGTTCTAGCATAATGTTAGATTCCTGCCTGAAGCCTACTTCTTTGTCCTTGGCCAATGCCATATTTCTGTCATTTCTTTGTTTTCTTAATGTTGAGAGTTTTTTGCTTTGTTTTTTTCTTTACATATTTTTGATATTAGTCCTCTATTAGATATATAGTTTATAAAAAATCGTTTCCTATTCAGTAGCCTGATGCTTTGTCCAAATGATAGTATCCTTTGCTTTTCAGAAGCATTCAGTTTCATGAACTCCCATTTGTGAATTGTTAATCTTAATTTTTCTGCGAATGCTGTTCTGTTCAGAAGGCCCTTTCTTGTTAAAGACACGTTTGCTTCTATAAGATTCAATATAATTGCCTTTATGTTGAGGTATTCGATCCATTTGGAGCTGAGTTTTGTGCAGGGTGATAAATATGGATCTATTTGAATTCTTCAACATACAACCATTCAATTTATCGAGCACCATATGTTGAAGATGTTGTCATTTTTCTAGTGTGTATTTCTGACTTCTTTATAAAAAACAGATATCTCTGTATGTGTGGTTTTATGTCTGGCTCTTCAATTTGATATCATTGACCAATATGTCTGTTTTTATGCCAATATTATACTGTTTTTATTGCTATAGCTCTGTAGTACAATTTGAGATCAGGGATGGTAATACCTCCAGTAGATTTTTTTATTATTATTATTAAAGATTGTTTTAGCAATACTGTTTTGTGTGTGTGTTTTCATATAAAGTTGAAAATTGTCTTTTCAATTTAGCTGAAGACTTTTGATGGGATTGCGCTGATTCTTGACATTACTTTTGGTAGGACGGTGATTTTTATTATGTTAATCCTACTGATCCATGAGCATAAGTGATGTTTCCCTCTTCTGATATGTTTTTAAATTTTTTTCTTCAAAGACTTGAAGTTTTTATCATACAAGTCTTCACTTGCTTGGTTAGAATTACCCCAAGATATCTTATCCTATTTAAGGCTATTGTGAAAGGTGTTGCTTTCCCAATTTCTTTTTCAGTTTGTTATTCATATATAGAAAGACTAATTGATTTTTGTAAGTTAATTTTGTACTCAGTGACTTTGCTGAAAGTATGGTTCAGCTGTAGCTGTAATTTTTAGGATCATTTACATATATAATCATATCATCTGCAAGTAAAGATACTTTGACTTCTTACTTTTCCATTTGTATGCCATTCATTTCCTTCAGTTTTCTAACTGTTTTCACTGAGAATTTAAGTACTACTCTATTAATAAGATTTAAAGAGATTGGACAACCTTGTCTTGTTGACAATTTTAGTGCAAATGGTTTGAGTTTCTCTCCATTTAAATTGGTGTTGGCTGTGGGCTGTCAATCGACTTTATTATATTGAGATAAGTTTCTCATATCTCTGATCTCTTCATGACTTTTATCATGAAAGGGTGTTGGATCTTGCCAAAACCTTTTTTTTTTTTTTTTTTTTTTTTTTTTTTTTGCATCTAATGAGATGATCATGTTTTTTAAAAAAAATTTATGTTGTTTATATGGTAGATTACATTTATTAATTTATGTATTTTGTACCATACCTGAGTCTCTAGAATGAAGCCTACTTGATTATGGTGGATGATTTTTTTATGTATTCTTAGATTCAGTTTACAAGTATTTTATTGACAAATTTTTGCATATCTATGAACATAATAAAAATAGGTTTGCAATTATTTTTATTTTTTGTGTCTTTTTGTGGTTTAAGTATCAGGTTAACTGTTGGTTCACAAAAAGAATTGGGCAATGTTTCTTTTCTATCATTCTGTGGAATAGTTTGAGGAGTATTGGTTAATTCTTTGAAAGTCTCTTAGAATTTGCACAAAAATTCTGGCCCTGGGCATTTGGGGGAGGTTGAGAGACTTTTAATTACTGCTTCTATTTTACTGCTTCTGTTTAAATTGCTTATTTGATCTTGATTTGTCTTTGGTAAGCAGCATATATCAAGAAAAATTTCCATTTCTTTTAGATTTTCCAGTTTGGTGGAATGAAGGTTTTAAAAGTATGTCTTCAAGATTCTCTAGAGTTCCTCAGTGTCTATTGTTATGTCTCCCTTTTCATTTCTAATTTTGTTATTTTGTATCTTCTTCTCCTGCCTTTTAGTTAATTGAACTAAATATTTGTCAATTTAATTTTTTTCAAAGAAGTAACTCTTTGTTTCATTGATTCTTTGATATTTTTGTTTTATTTTTTCTATTTTATTGATTTCAGCCCTGAGTTGGGTTATTTCTTGCCATCTACTCCTTTTGGGTGTGATTTTCTCTTTTTGTTCTAGAGCTTTCAGGTGTGATGTTAAGTTACTAGTATGAGATTTCTCCATTTTTTAAAAATGTAAGCACTTAGTGTCATAAACTTGCCTCTTTGAAGCACCTTCATAGTATCTTATAAGTTTATGTATGTTGTATTTTTATTTTCATTTAATTAAAAAAATTCTGCCTTGATCAATTTTTAAAATTCCATTGAGAGGTGTTCAGTTTCCATGAATTTGTAAGGTGTCTTTTTTCTGTTTTTGTTGATATCCATTCATAGTCTGTGGTGATCTGATAGGATATAGGGGTTTATTTTAGTTTTCTTCTCTCTTCTGAGACTTTCTTGTATCTGAGTATGTGGTTAGTTTTAGAGAAAGCTCCATAAAGTGATGAGAAGAAGGTTTATTCTTTTGTGTTTGGGTGAAAGGTTCTGAAAATTTGGGTTTCCAGGGTGTTGGCTGGTAAGACAAAGATCTGGGGTAAGGAAGAAGGTGGTGGGAAAGGATCTGCCTGGTTCCCTGGTCATCTGGCAGAGAGGGAGGAGAGGCTGGATCTGGTAGTCTACTACAAAGCCAGGTATTAGCCTGGAGAATTGGGAATGTAAGGTGAGAAAGAGAGTGAATATCACCTACCTGGTTTGAGAAGTGATCAGTGGGATTCCAGGGAGGGAGTGCAGGAATGCTTGAAATTGACACTTTCAAGCAGCTGTATAGCTGGGACAGCCAGAAATGCAGAGCAGAATGTTTGTGGGATCCAGAAATGCCTAATGGCATAGACAAAACTTAGAGGCACTTCCTTCTTAAGATAAAAACAAAACAAAAAAAATTGGAAAAATAATTACAGAGGACAAAAGCTTTTGGAAGACAAAGGTCCTTGTGATAAGTTCAGTTCTCAATGTTAAAAACAGCAACCAAAACCAAATCAAACCAAGCCAAACCAAACCACTAACCAACCAACCAAACAACCAAACAACAACTCTGAGTCACAAGGAGAAGAGGGGGAGGAAGATGATGCATTATTCATGGATTCCTGACAGGACCTGTATCCAGGTGATGCATATGCATGACTCCCTGACAGGAAGCATGTACTACAGTTTTCCTGTGCCAGCAAAGCCCAAGAGGGCTTCTGTTGTAGCTTCTAAACAAGCTAATAAGAATCTAATTTTTAAAGCTGCCTTTGATACTCAGGAGTCTTTGAAGGACACAGTTAACTGTTCTACAGTTCCACAGGAGCAGACAGTTCTGGTGCTCCCAAAACTCAAACGTCTCAAAAAGAGTTGCTGGCAGAAATGGTTCACGGGCAAAGCAGGATACCCAGAATAAGTCCTTTCATTAAAGAAGAGCAAACAAGAGGAAGTAATACAGTAAGAAGTTGAAGAAACTCAACAGAGACAATTATTAACCTGACTAAAAATTGACCCAGTAAGTAAGGAACACAGAGATGAGTTAAGCCTAGGGGAGTGGCCTGGGTGCTCCAGAAACCAGAGAAACTTTTGGAACAATGTCAGTGTTCATTATGGGGTGCTCATAAAAGTGGGGATGAGTGTACATATCATCATCCATTTCATCTTGCTGAAAACTATGCTTGTTTGTGCATCAAAATTGTGGTGCAGTGTAGTAAACCAGACTGGCCCTTTATGCATGTGGATAGAATTCCAGTACTGCCACCAGCCTCTTTTTGCCAGCTCTGCCAGTACTTCCCAGCTGGAAGGAAATGGAATGTCCCTCCTACCATTCAAATCACTGTAGGTTTAACACTCATTATCTGATACCAGACTGTACAAGTTGTCATTCCACCAGGACATGCCTTGAAGGGGATTCAACCACCAACTAGAAAGTGATAGCCTAGTCCTACTGGCAGATAATCATATAGTTTGAAAACTTACCCTGTGAAAGATTCTACAGAGCTTACCATGTCTTTGAAATTTAGAATATAATACTTTCATAATGTGAATTTTTTGCCAGTTTCATATCTAATTTTTCTAGTTTGTTCACTTTGACTATGAAAAAGTTTAAAGAGGGGAATTTATGAAACCCTCAAGGCATGTTTATACATGGCTGTTCAACATCACTGGCCATTGGTGTTGCAGCCATGGAGAGGCCTATCTCTTCAAAACTGACATTTCTTTCAATTTCCCAACAGATAGCTTTGTGTTTTCTATCCACCACAGGATCGGCAGTGTCCACAAATGTCAAGGCATCATTTAACTAGAATTCTGATTTGCTTCTTAATGTCTAGTCAATTTGTTTTGAGACACATGATTGGACATAGGCCTCTTGGTTTGAGTGCTGCACTGGCAAAATGGTTCTTAGTCATTTTCTTTCTCTAAAAGATGACAGAGGAGGGAACAAAACCAAACTTGAGTTTACAAGGCACACCAAAAACCCAGGGCCTTGAAGTAATGGCTGGTAGTCATCAAGCCCTAGTAAGCTCAGAGAGTGGCCATGTGTCTAAGAAAAGAGGAGGAGATGGATGAGAAGAGAGAGGAAAAGATCTCCAGAGAGAGGGGGAGTCTGGGGTGAGGGACCCCCAAACCCTTGTCTTGTTTCAGCACTGTTAGATCCAGATTGATGGAGCCAATATGGAAATAAATGAAAGCAGATAGGCATCTCTAGGGGTAAAATTGTTCTTTAAATCAGAACAAATGAACAGTTGTTGGGGGCCGACTTTTAGCAGAAAGCGGCTATCAGCTTTGCAGCCATCTTGAGCCATATACCCTGACGTGAGACGTGGATTACAATAGCCTACAGCAGCTGAGCACACTCCGATAATCTTGGTTTAGATACCTTTTGAGACTAAAGGTGCGTTTATCTTCTGTTTATTTGGACATACATATTCCACAGGGTGTGTATGGTCTCAGAAGAAAACCTCAGGTGTTGGACCTTTCCTCCCATTTTGTTTGAGACAGGGTATCTTGTCCTAGAGATTCTGCTGTTTTTGTCTCCTGTCTTCCTGGAAGACTGAGCTATAAAGTGTACACTGTTGTGCCTGGCAGTTATGTGGGCTGTGGGGCTTCAAGATCAGCGTTGTCAGGCTGGTACAGCAAGAGTGTTACCCACGGAGCCATGGTCTCAGCCCTGGATGTCTTTTAAGAAGTTATTTGGAGGATGTCGGAGATGGCTTAGTAGTTAGGAGTGCTCGCTTGCTGCTCTTGCAAAGGATTAGGCTGTGTTCACAGCACCCACATGGCAGCTCACAACCATCAGCAACTCTGGTTCCAGGGGATCTGATACCCTCTTCTGACCTCTGAGGGCACCAGGCACACTCATGACCTACAGATGTACCTGTAAATACCTGTAGGCAAAACAACTGTACACATAAAATAAGAAATAAATCAACTTTAAAAAATCATTTGGACAGAGACGTAGTTACCTGTCTTGTTTTGCTTTTGTTTTGTTTTTCTTTGTTTTAGTAGGTATCAGCTCTTCTGAACTTTCAGGAGAATATGAAATCTTCACACCAACTGTGGCTAGAACTCTGGCTGGATTTACTTCAGTAAGAGAAAAAATCCACTGGAATTGGATAAAAGATAGAGCCTAGGAAGTTTTCTTACAGTGTACTGTACTGATTTGTCTGCTAATGTTGATTTCGCTCAGGCAGGCTGACTTCCTGGTGTGCTTAGAAAAGCCCATCCCACAGTATATTGGCATGACCATAAAGTAAAGCTGTGCTCTGTGAGAAACATTGTATGTACAATAGTTATGCCATTTTTACTTCCTGGGGCAGTGTTTGGTTCCTGTTCTTGTTTGCTTGCTGCTATGTTTGATTCATTTTGGAGACAGTCTCACTCAGTAGTACTGACTGGCCAGGAACTTGTGATCTTGTTGCTTTGACCTCAGTGCTGGGTTGACAAGTGTAAGCCACCCAGCCCAGTTGAACTGCCGACTCCATTCACAGCTGTTGAAACTTAAGAAGCCATTTGATGTCACAGAATCAGATGGAACTTTATACATACAAAAGCCATTACAGTTCTATGCTGTGGCATGTGTTTTCCTTATGAAGAACACTTGTTAAAAATACATATTTATGGATTATTTACTAAGCTGATTTTTCAATTAATTGAAGTTATTCCTGCTTGTTCTTTCATTATTAAGTCATATGAATTTGAAAAGGGATTTTTTTTCCAGAAACACAATAATTCTAATAATGTAGTTTCAGTTAGAAATAACTATAGCCACACAAGATGTTACTCAGGGGCTGGTAAATGACTCAATGTGTTTGCCTTGTGAACCTAAAGACCCAAGTTCAGTCCCCAGATCCCTCATAAAGAAGGCTACACACAGTGGCACACATCTGTTATCCCAGTATCTCTAAGATAAAATAGAAAGTAGAGAGAGAAGAATTGTCCAGTAGCTGATGAGAGCATACAGTATGGCAGGAACAAGAGAGACCATATCTCCAGAACAAGATGGATGGAAAGAAAGTTGTCTTCCAAAAGCCATCTCAAGCCCTGTTATAAAAATCCACACTCACATCATATACATTTGTATGTCTGCATACACATACTAAAATAAAAAAAATCAGGTGGAACACTCAAATAACAGTATTCTTAATATTCATCTCATAAAGATTTTGTCTTTCTTTTCTATAATTTAAATGAACGGTGATTTCTACTCTGCCTCCAACTCAATTCTACTTTAAAAATAATATTTCCCATTACTAGAAATTTAGAAAATAATCCAGAGATGATCATCATTGAGCATTCTTGTAGAGAAAAATCACTCCTAATTGTGGAGTTCAATGTTTGAGAGGTATTACAGAGTAACCTTATTTTACTGAGTATGCTCGCTGCTTCAGAAATTTTTAAATTGTGTATTGAATGATATAATAAGGACGCCTAGGTCTTGTACATATTTAAATTAGGTAAATAAGTAAGTAATAAAGAAGATAATAGAAGACAGTCATCCAATATTATCATTCACAATGGCCAAATAGTACATTGATTTCATTAATTCAAACACATTATGTTCTCACCCCCATGTTATTGCTTAAGGCCTCAAGTGAGTTAGATTTCTTCTGATTAAAGAAGTGGCTATTCTTCTATTGTATCTTCCATGAATCACCAACAAAAGAGCATTCAGGGGATGGACCTAGGCTCCCCCCACACACATATGTGTAGCAGATGTGCAGCTTGGTCTTCATGTGGGTCTACTAACAATTGGAGCAGGGCCTGTCTCTGACTGTTGCCTACCATGCTAACTGACTGGGCCTCAGTGGGAGAGGATGTGCGTAGTACTGCGGGGACTAAATGTCCCAGGGTGGGATCATACCCAAGGGGGCTCCCCTTCTCTGAGGAGAAGAGAAGGGGATAATGTAGGGAGGGGTTTGCAAGTGCAGAACCAGGAGAGGGGGGTTAAAACTGGGATGTAATGTGAATAAAAAATTAAATTATGAAAAAAGAGAAGTGGCTATTTTTCCTGTGTAAACTCGAAGTAGTCATTGGTTTGGTATAGAGTTCACTGGGTTTAATAAAACCTTCCTTACTGAAAGTGAGGAAGCAGTGACACACTCCATGTGACCATGGAAAGTCAAGGTTTATTTAAATATGAAATGGCAGCCTGGCTGTCTCTTGGGTAGTAGAGAGAGAACAGCCAGAGGCATTTGTGGAGTCTACTGCTGCCTTAGTTACCTCTTGGGGACACAGAGAGAGGCGAAATGAGGAAAAGCCTTGCCAGTTTGAAAGAGAGCAGTGGTGGAGGAAGCTGGAAGCCAGAACAGCCTGGGAACTAGCTTAGTCTGGGAGATGAGCAGAGCTTGGAGGCCAGTGCTGGGGCTTTGACATGTGTTACAGGTATTCATCAATAGGGACTGAAGGAGCCTGAGAGTTAGTGTGGAGCCTTTATGCAATGAGACACCCAGTTATGTGAGCTAGGAAGAGATAAGGGGAGTAGTTCTGCTCAAAGACAAAGCTCCTTTTCACAGGTTTCTAAAGAATGTTTGAGTGTAGGCTTTTATCTCTCCACCCGAAACTGTGTCAGCCAAAGCAGAACTCAGACTGTCATTTTGAGACACTCAGAGGTACTGACTTCTTGGAGTTTGGGACCTAACACTTCATATTCCTGTCATGGAGGAGTTTCTGTCATTTGCTATAAATGTTCAGTTGACTCAAAGTTGAAACTCCAGAGGAAAACCCCATTGCATTTACACTGGTGAAAATAAATGGCCTGTGCACAGGAGCCAATCTGACCCATTAACACTTTAATTTACTCAGCCATTCTTTTGACATTCATTCTGTGGGCAGAAAAACTACAGCTCCCATCTTAAAGAGAATCGGAGAGAGCTTATTCTAGACCCATCTTGAATGACTATGGCTCAGACACACAGATTTAGATAATCCCAAATTCCGTGTTCCAATGTGGAAGCGGGTTCATGAAGTTCTATAGGACAAAGAAAGTCATAAATAAAGGCAAATTTAAAATATATTGCTTTTCACATCAGAGTGGTGGACACAAGCAAGATGGGAGGAGCTTTTTCTAAAGGCCCAAGATCACATTTTTAGCTTTTGGATTGGTGGAAGCCAGTGGTCTGCTAAGTTAAAGGCTTTTTCTCTATTAGCCACAAGATGTTAGTTCTGACATAGAGGTGGGCAGGAAATGGCTATTCTGGAGGGCTAAGGCTAAATATTCCTGCAGCTCTCAGCAGTCATTCAGTCTCTGCAAGGCAGAGAGCTGTATATTTGGTACATGCACACAATGAGCTACATAAAATCTCTATATGTCCTGTATTTTAAGGCATTTTTGAAGGGCACATTAAAATAGATTTTGTCGACTCAACACATTCTTCCGAATGCTTCTTCTGAGCATTCCTTTTCATTTCTCAGTATATATAAAAAGTAACCCCCCGCACCCGTTACTTCACAATGGGTTACTTTAACATTGTGAGCATAATGAAACTGTTATTTCTGATTTTTATATTATTGTCCTAATGTTTAACAGGCACTCATTTTTAGTCCATTATTTGAATGGTCTAATTTCTTGTCATTAGTGGGAACAAGAAAGTCAATTCAGTTATTTTTTAATAGCATTTTTAGCTATTAGAATAATAAAAATAAGAGGCTACTATTATAGATAGGTTTATTCTGGTAAATTACTCTTTTGGCACATATACACCAAAGAAGTTTCTTACAATGTGATTAAAAGAGCACCCAAGGACAAATACAGAATTCTTGTGAGCTGCAGGCCCACCAGTTGGAAATCTCCAGGGCTGGAATCTGTGAGGTCCTTAGTATGGGTCCATCTGTGGAGACCTGGATGCTCAAGGCACTTCCAAAGAGATTCTTCTTTGCTCTACTCTTAGATGCTTGAGTTTTACAGGTGTGTCTGAGTCTGGAGAGCAGGATCTGAGAAGGCAAAGTGGGAACCCTGCAGGGGTGAGTCAAAAATTTGTAGTGACTTGTTATGGATCATTAATAAAGCACTCATGTTCATATAATGTTCATATGATGTAAGCTTTTCTAAGCATGCTCCTTCACTTGAATGAAGCCTAAGTAAGGAAGGACTTCCAGACTTTTCACTGGTACTGCCATTTATGTTAATCTCTGGAACCTTTTCCTCCTCCACGTTTCCTAGTTTCCTATTCTGCTGTCTCATGTTGGACATAGAAGGTAACATTTTGGAGTAAAGGAGAGCCAGAAAGATGACTAAAAAGAAGAGGATTTGTGTGTTTGTTTTTTTATAGATGAAAATTTAGAAGCAAGCATTAAGCTGTAATTTCACTTTAATGGGTGACTTTAATAGATGTTTCTTCACTTGCCACTTTCCCCAAGGGATTGTTATTGTCTTCTGAGAGGAATGTGTCACCCTGTCTGGATGAGTATATAAAAAGAAAAATGGAGCCAGCAAGATGGCTCAGCACATAAAGGCTTTCACTGCCCGAGTTGGATCCCTGTAGGCCCACTTAGTGGAAGGAAGGACAGAATGGACTTCCTCAAAGAAAAAATCCCCCTCAAACATAATACAACATCCTAAAAATTTCATATATATATATATATATATATATATATATATATATATATATGAACATCTCAAGCTGTCTTCCAAATGAAGTTGGAAGAACATCAAGATCACAAGTAATTGCTTTGGAAAACAGGCCTGGCATTCTCAAAGGGAGGTCTGTGCTTAGGGTTAATGATACAAGAGGAGGATGCGCTACCTCATTTGACTCAGTGTGAGATGCTCTCTGCAATTGTTACTTAATAAAAATGACTGGCTTTAAAGGAGCCAGAAAAGATGTTAAAGGGTTGTTTGGTGTCATTCTGTGAAATCAGATATTCGACTTCATTTAAAATACTGGTCTGCAAAAGTTAGGCACAGTGATAACCTAACAATTTCTATATAAGGGGATTTATTCTTTAAACATAGAAGGATCTGATCAAAAGAAATGCTGTGAAAAATCACAGAAAAAAATAGTCACTTGATTTAAAAGGATCACCAGGGCTAAGAAGAAGAAGGAAACAAACAAATGGCATCTCCTCCTCCCAACCCCAAATTAAAGAGAAAAGAAATATGTATGCTTCAGTGTGTCCTTATTTCAGAATTCTAATACTAAAGAAACCAACAAAAGCTTCCCAGTAATACACCAGTATGTTTATAAAGAAACAAAAAACAGGGTGACAGTGTTTACTCATCAGCACTGGCAGTGCAGCCAAAAAGTAGGAAAGCCAGGCCCTCAACATTCTCCTTTAAAGGGAAGGCAATATTGAGTATGCCATTACAAAAGCCATTTTCAAATAGCTTCTTTTGCTCATTTTTCAAAAGTTACTTGGAAAAGACTTGTTAAGAACAAGAGGAAAATACAAGACACACACACTGATGCTAGGACTGCAGACCGGCGCAGCCACTCTGAAGATCAGTGTAGAGAATCTCCAAAAGCTAAAAACCAACCTGCCACGCCACAGAAGCACACATGGCAATTAGCGGAGAATCTCCAAAAAAGCTAAAAAACCAACCTGCCACGCCACAGAAGCACACATGGCAATCAGCAGGTTGTTAAGGACAATGATGAAATGTTTCTACTGTTTCACCAGGTCACTCTGTTTCAGGGAGCAAAGGAAGTCATAGTTAGCATGTAAGTCGTACAAGCAGTGCTTTCAGTATGTCACCAAACAAATGAACAAATCATTATGTAACGACTGGCCTTTTCCACCTTCTTTAACCGCGTTAGCTCTGCCATGCCTTTCCATATGCCCAAAAGACTTGCCATCCTACTCCCTGCACCAGCTCGACCATGCTTATTGCTGCTCTATTCATAATGGCCAGGAATCAAAACAACCTAATATCCCTCAACAGATCAAAGGATCTGATTGGATTTAAGGCCCACTGCCTGACATGGAATCCATGCCTGGTACTGCTTGATTAGCCAAGAATCTGTTTACATAGGCCATAGACCAATGGAAAAACCAAACCTTATTTATCTGCTTAGGTAACAGAAATAACTCCTGACAACATGATGATGCTTAACCATCATTAGAGAAGTTTTCTCCCGCAGAGGATGGGAACTAATTTAGAGACACAAGTGGATACTGTGCAGAGTGAGAGACCTTGGAACACTCAGAACTAAGTAGAATGTTTTCATCAAAGTCCTCTCAGGACTCAGGGAACTCTGCCAAACAGGAAGCACAAAGATCATAAGAACCAGTAGGAATGAAATTTCACAAGAAAACGGTCCCTTCCAGACACGACAGAATTGACACACATATGAATTCACAGAGACTGTCGACATATACACCGTGTTTGCACAGTTTGAAACGAGAAGGGGTCTGTCTTAGGGTTTCCCTTGTTGCAATTCAAAATCCTGACCAAAAAAAAAGAAAAAAGAAAAAAAAGCTTGAGGATGAGAGGGTTTTTGTCTTTTGTTTTTGTTTTGTCTTACACTTTCATAGCACTGTTTATCATCAAAGGAAGTTAAGACAGAAACTCAAACAGCGAAGTCGACTGGAGACAGGAGTTGATGCAAAGGCCGTGGAGGGGTGCTGCTTACCGGCTTGTTCCTCCTTGTGGCTTAAACTCTAGTTTTCTTACAGAATTCAGGACCACCAGCCTAGGGATTGCACTACTGACAATAGGCTGGGCCCTCCCCCATTCATCACTACTTAAGAAAATGCCTTACAGGCCTGTCTATAATCAGATCTTATAAAGGCATTTGCTTAATTGCTGTTCCCTCCACTCAGATGACTTCAGCTTTTTTCAGGTTGACATAATACTATCCAGCACAGGGCTTCAGTGCTGAAAGAAGAAATAGACACATGCCCCCATCCCTAACGGTGAAGCTACCTCCAGTTGATAACACTTGAAAAGGAAAACTAGTTGTCTCCAATGGAGACTCACTGGGACTTGAAACTATATTTGAGAACAGGCCCCACTACGAGCAATAGATGACAGACATAAAACAAACTCAGTGGAGTGTTTTCAGATGTTCTGTCTCATAACGCTTTGAGATTTAGTTTTCTTTAACCTTACTTGTCTTTTGCTTATCTATTATGGTTTCTAATTTTGTAAGTTTTTTAATGGTCTCTCTCTCTCTCTCTCTCTCTCTCTCTCTCTCTCTCTCTCTCTGTGTGTGTGTGTGTGTGTGTGTGTGTGTATGTCTATATACATTTCTTGTGATTTTTCTTTATTTTTGTTTTGTTTCTGTTTGCTTTGTTTTATTCTGGTTTTGGTTTCTTTGTTTGGTTGGTTTTATTTGCTTGTCTGGACTGTTTGCTTTTAGAGAGAGAAAGAAGGCATGGAGTTGGATGGCTGTGGACATGGGAAAATCTAGGAGGAAATGAAGGAAAGGAAATCATGATCAGAATATACTACATAAAAATATTTACAATAAACATATTGTATATATGGAGTACTGCTCAGCTATAATGAAAAATTAAGTAACAAAATTTGCATATAGTGGATGATAGAACTAGAGAAGATTATATTGAGTGAGACAACTCAGACCCATAAGGACAAATGTCTCATGTTTGTACAATCTGAGGTTCCTAGCTATAAATCTGCAGATGTGAGCATATAATTAGAATGACTGTAGAAACCAGGAAGTAAAAAGGTATCATGGGGAATGTAGGGAGTGGGAATCAATAAACAGGGAACTATTATGGCACAAGTGATCTGATTTGGGGAAAAAAGAGGAAGCCTTAATTAGGAGGAAGATAAATACAGAAGAAGGATGAAAGAGAGTAAAATAACAGTAACATTATAAGAAAGTCATAAGGAATCATACTATTAACTATCATCTTAAAATATCTATAATATACACAAATTGATGTATAGAATATATAAGTATTTTTCCATTTGGGTTTCTTCTGATAGCTAAAGAACATCTAACAGAAACATCAATCTAGGAATGAGAAACTTTCTCTTGAGTTGTTGGTCAGAGATGACCAAGAGATACTCCAAATATCACAGGTTATTGCCTTTGGTTGCCAGGCATGCAAGTTTAATTCCTATTGTTAAGGACTCCATGCACTTCAGAAAAAGAGCCCAGAGTCCCTTTGAACTATAATTGACTTCAAAGCCTTCTCCTTGCAGACTATTTTAATGGTATCAGAAGGTACCAAGCAAGCTTCCAAAGGAGGGAATCAACACCATGACTGGTACTGAAAACCTAGATAACTAACCAGTTCTAGTGAAATCATGAAGAGAATCTACAACCAATAATTTACTAAACCACCACAGTTCCCAACAAAAATCTATAAACATTTGTCCTTATACCCACAGGTTTTTCAACCTTCATCAAGGAAATTTCTTCTTGCAACACAGGGAGACTACCATAAAACAATTTGTGAATATGTGAAGTTTTGGAGCCCAATCCCAATGGATACATCTAGAAAATGCTCCCAGACCTTAGGCTCAAGAAACATTGTAGAAGAGAAGATGAAAGGCTTGTGAGAGCCAGAGGTTCAGGGTGTTTGCTGTGAGATTATGTACCCTAGAGTGTACCCTAGTAATTCCAGAATCTATACCTATAAGAATCTCACCAACATAAGCACTCAAATATGAGATGAATAGAACACCATGAACATGCCATGAGCACAGGGAGTTGTCAACAAGGACCTAACTCTACAGAAAAAAATCTACAGGCAAGTGAGTAAAGCTAAGAGCAGTTGGGGTAGCCCTCCCTATGGAACATAACACCAACTGGTTTTTCAGTTCCATAAGGTCAGCCCTGAAAACATACACACAAGTAACATCGCATGGACTCAACGGGTTATATTTGGATACATGTATGTTTACACAGATACATATATACATGCAATAACAATTGATGAAAAGAGAGGCCATGCATTTGAAGGAGGACAGGGAGGGAACATGGGAGGGTTTGTGGGGAGAAAAGAGACAAAAATGTTGTAATTAAAATACAATCTTAATAATAAACCAAGAAACAAAGAAAAGAATGTACAGTGATGTGTCTGCTATGGAAAAGATGCAGCAGCCTTACAAAAACCAAATACACGGTCACTAGCAAGGTTAGAAATAGATTTGGTATGTTGATCTTAAATAAGATGGCAGTGGAATGGGACAGAGTTCTACTAAAAAATCCGTTGTTAATGACCAAGATGACAACATATGCTCATAGGTTCAATAATGGTACAAATATGGAGATAACTAACTGCCCTCTGTTGGATTTCGTGTCTGCTACTTCGAATGTGACTAAGAACCCATGGTTGCAGAGCTCACAAGGGTCATCCTACTACTGTTTCTATGTTAAATGGACACAGTATCAAACTGCCATCTAAATTTTTACCGTGACCCATAGATTAGTCAAGCTCCGAGTCTTCATCAGAAAAGTTTCTCTGTACATCAGACGGTAGTTAACATGGAAATGCACAACTGTGAAAGTACAGAGAATAAGTAATAGTGGAGTGCCCAACCACAGATGGGACATCTATACACCGTCCACCCTGAAGGCTTAGGGACCATTGAAAAATAGGGAAAAGAAAGACTCTAAGAGCCAGAGGTCAGGTAGAACTGGGCAAGGTAGGACACAGCAGGGTCTTTCCACCCTTGAATTCACAGCAGTTATGACTACCTGCACAATATTTGCATAATATCTAGCCACTCAAAATTCCAGCATAGAGAGGTTAGTTCTAGCTTCTAACTGGGGGAGCTATGGACAATTGTTGCCTTCTGAGGAAAAAAGCCAGTTTTGTTTTTTTGTTTTGTTTTTGTTTTTTTTTTTTTTAGAGCTGCAGCTTCTGGCAGGGCAACCATACTCCATCTGATGACCACAAACCCAGAAGTTTATACCAGCACAAAATAGGGCAACCATACTCCATCTGATGACCACAAACCCAGAAGTTTATACCAGCACAAAATAGTCCCAGTGGGTTAATTTTTTTAAAAAATAGGAAATGAAGTTGGGGGGATGTAGAGAGTACAATGGATCTGGAAGGAGGGGTGGGGTGACTATGAATAAAGTTTATTATATAAGAAAGGGGGTAACTTCTGAAATGTAAATAAAATATCCAATAAAAACAAATTCTCAATAAATTTTAAAACTAAGAAATATGTTTTATGCTTCATTGTGATGATGAATCCAGTGTTACCCAGAGAAACGCAGAGAGTTTTAATTTTGAGGGCATGCTCACATTCTTACTCAGGCTTGTATGTCCGTTTTCTGTAATCCAGAGACTCAAGCAATCTGGTGGTAAAGTTCCAGTACAAACCAAAGGGGCTGGGAACCAGATATCCAAGGTTGGGGGAGACGTATGTTTCAGAGAGCAGTTTGTTTTCTTTAACCTTTTTGTTCAAGTACACAGCAGATTGGATGTTGGCTATCTACACTAAAGAGAGACGATCTGTATTTAGTTCATTTATCAAAAGGTTAATTTCTTTCAGAAACACATCCATAAGTTTAGCCAGAAATGTTGCTTCACCAGTTGTTTGAGACATTCATTATCGCAGTCAACCTGACATACAGAATTAATCATCGTAATGGCACTTGAAGAGAGATTTCTGTGAACTGTATGAGGAAGTTATTTTAGAAAGAATGTTTCAAGGATAGAGAAATGGCATTCAAAGACTTCAGGTGGATGTGTTCGAGAAAGGAGGCTGCCTTGGAGATAAGAGGAATCTGTAAGAAATTCTCAAAGAATTATAAAAATATTTTAAAACTCTGTGGTTAATGTGAGTCAACCTCATTGTGAAGGTGATTACAGTAATCCAATGTTATTCAGAGAAACAGAATAGGCATAACCTTTCAGGTCTCCTCCATGAGTTTCTGGTTATCTGATAGCAAATGATTAGGAAGCCGCAAGAAGGGTAGATGTTGTATTCAGTCAGTGTTCTCCAGAGCAGAGCTCTCAACCTTCCTAATGTGATGCTTTAATATAGTTCCTCGTGTTGTGGTGACCACCACCCATAAAATTACTTTTGTTGCTACTTTAAACTGTAATTTTGCTATTTCTATGAATCATAATGTAAATATCTGTGTTTGATTAGAGTCTGAGGAGACCCCATGAAAAGGCTATTCAACCCTAAAGGGTCATATCCCACAAGTTAAGAACCACTGCTCTAGAATAACAAACCTTATAGACTAAATCTCTCTGTGTGTATCAAAAGGGAATTTATTAGAATGACATACAGGCTGATCCAACAATGGCTGGCTGTGAATGAAAAGTCTAAGAATTCAGTTATTGCTCAGTCCATGAAACTGGATGTCTCAGCTGGTCTTCAGTGTGCACCAGAAGAATTGGGTTCTAATGACAGTGAAAGAATGGACTTGCTAGCAAGGTGAGAGCAAGCAGGCAAAGAGAAGATTCTTCCTTCTTCCATGTCCTTTATATAGGTTTCCTGCAGATTAGATCCAGATGTCTTCCTACCTAAAAACCTCTGTATTAAAAATGGATCTTCCTATTTCAAATTAAACAGAAACTTCCCATTTCTGAATTCCACATGTAGTCAAGTTGACAACCAAGAATAGCCATCACAGACACCAAAAACAGCAAACATGGCAGAATAGGACTTACGATTCAAATGGTAAAAGGCCAAGCAGAACAGATGAACATCTAACAAGTTTAGCAACATACTTAAATATTTAAAAATGGTCACACAAACCAAATGAAATGTCTTCACAGTGTAGCATCTTGCCCAGCCACAGCAGAGCAAACAGTCAGTCAAAAGAATAGTGTTAGACTTATATAAAGATTTGGGCAGAGAGCCAAAAGAAAAGTAAGAAATAAAAGCTGCATGTTGGCACTCTGATAGCAGTTATCTCCTTGCTATGATTTCACAGAAAAGCTATAGGGGAGGAAACAGATGACCCTGCAGCTGAGACCCTAAGACCATGTCATACTTAGCCCTTCCTAAAACAAGAATCATTGCTGTTGTTGTCTTTATTTCATTGTTGAGTCAAGGCTTTACTGTGTAACCTGGGTTGATTTAGACTTCATTATGTAACCCAGACTGAACTCAAACTCTGGATCCTTCTGCATTTATCTCCTGAGTGCTAGGATTGTAGATATGTTCCATCATTTCTACCTACTCATATGGATTTATTTCTGCCTATTATCAGTAGCTAGGTACAGATTTTTCTCTCACTGTTTTGGGATGAATGATTGCTTGACATTTAGAACATTAAAATCAGTCATAGAAAGAAGGTATATGTCCAAATACACTTTTTCAATTATGTTGTGTCTATAACATAGTTATAATTATAAAGCCTTATACAAAGGTTCAGAATTAATTTATTGTGACAATTAAAAAGAGGCAGAATGAGTATCATTGGTTTTCATATATGATATTTTTTTCTTTTTTTGCTATAGGTGCCTTCATTTGCAAAATGGTGCCATTTGTCCAGTGCACTGCCATTGTGACAGAAATCCTTACTATGACCTGCATTGCCGTGGAAAGGCACCAGGGACTTGTCCATCCTTTTAAAATGAAGCGGCAGTACACCAATCAAAGGGCTTTCACAATGTTAGGTATGTTTGCCATCTTGTGTCACTGTCACAAAGCACCTGAGTTGAAAAACTTGAGTAAGAACAGATTCATCTTTGCTGGTTATTTCAGTCTATGGTCCTTTGGCTCTGTTGTTTCTGGGTCCTTATGTGGCGAGGCAGAGCGTGTGATAGGGAGCATTGCCAGAGCAGGGTACCTACTTCATGCCAAACAAGAGGCAAAAGGACAGAAAGCAAAGGTCTAGGGTCAACAATGCCTGGTGATATGTGCCTTCCATCCAGACCCACCTCCAATAGACCGTTCAACTCAATTTTGTCAACGGATTAATCTGCCTTTAAAGTTAGAGCCCTCACTTCTGAAGTCCATCAGCTGACACCGAGCCCTTAACATAGGAATCTTAAATGTACATTTCAAATCCAAAGTGTAACACTCAGTGAGACCATCGGGTATACCAACTCTATGCTAATGCCATTATAGAACGAACCGTACCTAGGCACTGTAGAAGTAGTTTCTCACAGTGTGTATTAGGATATGATTTGAGGGGTCTTTCCTTTTGAATACGCCCTACTGGTTCTCTCCTTTCTGTCTCAATCCTGAAAATGTGTCATCTTGAGTATTCTTCAGTTTAAACATAAGCTTGTAAACATTTCTTTCACTTAACTAATGATGATACATCAGAGGCATTGCTACAATAACATTCGTTAGGCGAGGGGGCTGCTACTCTGAGGTAGCCTTTAAGCTTACAAGAGCAAGTGGATTTTGCCAGAGAGAAAGAGATGTGCTTTTCTTTTTCTTTTCTTTTCTTCTTTTTTTAAAAAAAGAAATTGGAAAACTAAATTGCTTTCCTGAGAAATACCAGGTATTTAGTATCTGTTAGAGAAGATCACAGGGTACTTGGAAGCCAAGTAGAGTCCTAGAGATGGCTGACAAAGACAAATGCTTTCCTCTTTATAATTTCATTTCTGAAGATCCTAGATGTTCATCTTACTGTAACTGTCCCCAAGGAGTGTGTAGTGACAAACAGCAGCTTTAAAGCAGTGTCCGAACCCCTAGCACAGCAGAATGGGAGAGTTCACTGCTCATTGATGGTGCAAACTCGATCTGCATCATTGTTTGCATCTGTCATTGCTTTAGCAATGACCCATAGGTATGACAAGCAGCTAACATGACAGTCAAAGAGAGAAACTTTACTAATATTCATTTGGAAGGAATAAGCAGAGTTATTTTAATTATAGAAATGTACCCAGTAGCAGAATGTAGACTTTTAGAAAGCACTCGGGAAGTTTGAAACACAAATTTATTTTTATTTTTAAGCAGTTGTAAGTGAGCAGACAAATCAGTAGGGTAGGGAAAAATCATTAGTTACTGTGAAATTTATTTTATATCTTCTTTAAAATATATCTCAAATATCTGTGGGCTTCTAATAATTAGCAACTTTTCAATATGCCATACCAATGTATAGGTGTGGAAAGAGTTTAAGAGTAAGGAATACATGGAGAAGGAGGGATATTAAAAAGAAACAACAGAAAAAGCATAAATCTCAATATCATAAAAGCAAAGATGGTAACAGGCAGTTAGAGCTGTTCCAACTAAAATCATTCAGAGAAAACAGCAATGTTTGAAATACAGGTAACTCATCTCCCTGTAGGGGCTGGTGTGCGCTCTTCCCTGACACCTTTTGTCATTTTAACACCGTGTAACACCAGGGACCATCCCTGTTAGTCACAGGCCTTCTGCCCACCAGGGACCATCCCTGTTAGTCACAGGCCTTCTGCCCGAAACAGCCTAGACTCCAGGCTTATGCTGAGGGAAGCATCCAGGCTTTCTTATCCTGATACTGTTACTAAGTATATCAGTAATGTTCTTCTCACCCAAAGGTTTCTGTATCTGGAAGGTCAGGGCCCAGTAGAGACAATGAGATGCATTCAATTAGACTCAATCCCTCCAGAATTTGATATATGGGGAAAATGATTGAACATAAGATAATGCTACCAGAGTACAAAAAAAAAAAAAAAAAAAAAAAAAAAAAGTTATTGATGTGGAGAGAGACACACACAGAAAGACTTAAAAGCCTTTAGAATTGACTTGGATCATTAAATCATGGTGATATTCTATGGGTAGTGTCGATTTGTGTATGTCTTTCTAATAAGCCCAGCGTCTCAGTTCCTTGAAGCTATAAGTAATATCCTGTTTCCTAAACGATACAAAACCAGGGGAAAATAAAGGACAAATACAAATTTTCCCTCCTCTTAAGATTCATAGACTGAAATGGCCTTTAGTAGCTAATCTATTTTTCTTTGCCAAAGGCAAATAATTCAAGTAATTTCTCTCAACAGATTCACAAAGGACAAGGAACTTGTAAAGAGTGCTGGTTTTTATTTGTGTTTGTTTTAATAATATCCATTTTCTAAGTAAGTAAATACCACAAGTAAGTACCTTATAATACTGCCCAAGAGAATTTATTTTGAAGTTTCTGAGTAAAATGATGACAAAACACAGTAGCTTCCTTTTCCACAAATACAAATTTTGCAAGAAAAAAATAGGGAGAAATGACCCATTTACACACTAGTTTCAAAAATGTATCATGGAGTAAACTTAACCAGGGAAGTGAAAGACCTCTAGAGTGAAGGCTTAGGAATGAATAAGGAAGAAACTGAGAAGACACTGAACATCAGAATGGTCCCCATGCCCACTCATCCACAGAGTTAATATTGTGAAAGTGGCTTATATTATCCAAAGTGAGCCACACACTCAATACAAGTCCCATCCAAATCCCAATGACATTTTTCAGAGAACTAGAAAATGTAATGTTAAAATTCTTATTCACAAAAGACACAGACTAAAACAAGCAATGTTATGGGTATCTCAATACACGACATCAAATAATATTACAGAGACGTGACTGAAAAACAGCCCAATGCAGGCAGAAAACCAGGCATGGAGACCAATGGCACAGAATACCTAGATATATCTCACACAGCTACAGCACTTAATTACATTTTTATTACAGTTATTTTTTTCAATCACACACATACGTGTGTGTGTGTGTGTGTGTGTGACATGTGTGACATGTGTGAAGGTCAGAGAATCATTTGCAGGAATCAGTTTTCTTCTTCCACTGTGTGGGTTTGTTCTGTGGCTAAAACTCAAGTCCTCAGGCTCAATAGCAAGCACCTTCACTTGCTGAGTCATTTCCTTGACCCCAGCCATGTGTGTGAGAGAAGCGGCAGCCTCTTTAACAAATGGTGTTTGGAAAAGTGCGTTCTATATGTTCAAGTGTGAATATATATAGAATATATATATACATATATATTCTATATATATTCACACTGATCAAAAATTAATTAAAATGTGTTAAATAAGTAAGAGTAGATCCTGGAACTTAGAAACTGCTGAAGGAAAACATAGTAAACCTATGTTTGCAACATAGTACAAAATACCTGACAAATGTGGTTACATAAAATAACAGTCGCCAGAGTCTGTATGGTAGCCTACAGGGTGAAAGGGTGTGTCAAGTACACATCAGATGGGACCAGTATCTAGAACATATAAAGAACTGCAATAGTTAAACACAAGAAAAGTTATCCAAACATTAATGGTCTAAAGAACTCAATTAACAGTTACCAAAAGAAGCAACACAAATAGCTAATACATATTTTAAAATGTATCTATCACCCTTAGTCATGGAGAAAATGAAAATTTAAATTGCCTAATATTCCATTGTGTCACACTCAGAATGGTCATCAGAAAGAAAAAAAAAATACAACAAACAGTGACAAGGGTGTGGGTAAAGGAACACATCACTGCGGTGAGATGTGAAACTGCAGCCGATAAGAAAATCATTCTGGAGCTTTCTCTAGAAAATATAGGTACCATGTAAGTAGAGCTCTCATGTGCACTAGCTACGATACTCAGCTATATTGTATGTACCCAAAGGGCTCCAAGACAACACCCTACAAGCACACATCCATAACGATTGCTTCTATTCACAATGAGTAGACGCTGAGAACAGCCCAGATACCATCAACACATGCAGGGATAACAAACATGTGGTACATTTACAGGAGGAATTTTTCAAGTCATAAAAAAGTAAGTTATAATATTTGCATGAAAATGAATGTAAGAATTGATGATTATGTTAAGATATCTGCTTTTCCTTTTATAGCTACAGTTTTAGCCTCTCTCTCCCTCTCCCTTTCCCTCTCTATTTCTCTCTCTGTCTCTCTCTCTGTGTGTCTCTCTCTCTGTCCCTCTCTCTCTCTTTCTCTCTCCTGTCTCATATGTGTATGTTTCTGTATGTCTCTCACACACAATTTTCCAGTTTTTAGTTTCTACATATGAGATAAACACAAAGAACACATCATTGCTGTGGGGTGTGAAACTGCAGCCTCTAGGGAAATCAGTCTGGAGCTTTTTCAAGGAAGTAGAATACCATGTGCCCCAGCTATGCTATTCAGCTGTAATCTATGTAACCGAAGGACTCCAAGTCAACATCTCTTATGAAAGCAGAAGGGGTCTTGCTGTTGGGGAATGGTCTGCTAATATTGAGCATAGGAAGGAACCAGCTGGAGTGGGAATAGAATATTGGGGAGTGGAACTGACGGACAATGACAACTAAGCCTAAATAATATAAGGGTCATAATGGAACCCATTTTCTTGAATGTTAACCTTAAAGTTAATGTAAGATACATGTTTTGGAAGCTAAAGACATTGCTCATCAGTTAAAAGAACATACTACTGTTTGAGAGGACCTGATTTCTGTTTTCAGATCTAGGTCAGTTGACTAACAACTGCCTGTAACTCTAGCACCAAGGAATCTGATACTTTCTTCTGGTCTCCAGAGGTATCTGCACCCATGTGTTGTTCTGTTCTCTCTCTCTCTCTCTCTCTCTCTCTCTCTCTCTCTCTCTCTCATATATATATATATATATATATATATATATATATATATATACACACAATACACATAGATAAAATAATAAAAACAAATCTTTTAAAATGATACATATATGTCAGACTTGAAGGATAAATGAAAGAAGATGGTCTTTAAAATATTTCAAAGTTATTTATTTCAGCACTGGAAAGCTGTCTCAGTGGTTAAGGACACTGAGTATTTTTTTTTAGAGGACTAGGGTTTGATTCCCAGCATCCACATGGTGACTCATAACTGACTTTAATGCCAGTCCCAGGAGAGCTTACACTCTTTTTTGTACTCCCTGGACATCAGGTGTGTATATGGTATACATTCATACATGCAGACAAGATACCTATGCACATAAATAAATTTAAAATTTTAAGAAGTTATTTATTGGTTCAACAAACATAGATCAACTCTTACAAAAAGCTGAGAATTTTCCTTGGATTCTTATTTAGAGAAACAAAAATGTAAGTGGATTGATCTTGCCATCCATGACTTTAGGGGAAGTTGAAAAGGCATGAACAATGTCATGATGTGGTAGGCCCAGAATCACAAATGAAGTAGTTCATTAGGAAATGATAGCGACCTTCAAGTCACCTAGGGGAGGTGACCTCAGAGTTATCTTGGAAACAAGACCACAGATGGACAGTGATAACAGAGTGGACCATCCAAGGTATAAATATGATGTGGCTCAGAGCACAGCATTCTGGGATGCAGGAGGGGAAGTAAACCATATATATCCTTCCCTAGTAGGATTTAGGTGGAAAGACATGCAGTGGTGAAAGGAGAAAATGAAGACCTGGTCAGGATGTGCAACAGAATTTGGGTTCTTGCCTTCTAGACAATGCAGTCATATAAATGAAATTTTAACACTTAAAAAATGTAGGGGCTGGAGAGATTGCTCAGCGGGTAAGGGTGTTTGCTCTGCAGGCATGAGGACCTGAGTTTGGATACCCACAGTGACATAAAAAAACAGGCATACCAAGAGCTTGCAATTCTGCATGCCATAATGTGACACACACACACACACACACACACACACACACACTACACAGACATAAAATAATAAAAACAAATCTTTTAAAATGATACATGTATGTCAGACTTGAAGGATAAATGAAAGAAGGTGGTCTTTAAAATGTCCCAAAGTTATTTATTTCAGCACTGGAAATAAATCCTTACACTCATGGGAGAACACACACATGCATACACCTGTATGCGTGCGCACGCCCACAAACATACTTTTAGGAAGACCAGAGATAGTTGCTCTACTGCATGACAGAGAAGATGGGGACATTGGAGACCAGGAATCTTGGTGATTATTGGTGATTAGAGACTTAAGCAAGCTATGCTACATTTTATAACTGACATATTTTTGCAGGTGTGGTGTGGCTGGTGGCCGTCATCATAGGATCCCCCATGTGGCATGTGCAGCGACTTGAGGTAGACTCAGGCTTGAAATAATTTCGCATCATTCCTCTTTTTCATTTTCCTTCCTTCAAGTATATTGTGGTGAATTTATATGACCTCATCCATTTCACTGAAATCAAAAACTGTTTTAAAATTTTTTTCTCTGCTATTTAAGTCTACTGGATACTGAATTGCTAATATTTAATATTAAATTTACAAAAAAGTAAGTTCCAAGTGACCTTCTCTTAGCTTTATATGTTCTTCCCAGAATATCCTAGTCTTGCTAGATATGACAGTTTAATTACTGTTTTGACTTTCTTTTAAGTCACTTACAATTGTAAGAGATTGTCGCTTCGCTAGCCGATTTTTCTATTGTCCTAGCCATTGACAAACTGAAATGTAAATTAGAATCATGTCTAGTTCTTAAGTTTCTCCCTTGTTCTTCTATTTCCACATATTTTATGAGATTCTCTTCACATGTAAAGGTAAGGGAGGTGGTTCTGGGCAGCTCAGCCTATCTACTGGGTGGGCATTAGCATGGACTGTAGTATGACACAGGCATTTGTTTTCAGAGAGAGTAGGACATCCGTCACACAGCATAGAACGGAATTTATTTAGCTATTTATTTTAAATCTGAAACTCAAGCCAAAGTTTCCTTTTGACCACACAAAGTTCAGGCCCCAAAACCAGATTGCTGTGACATTCAGTCAGGGAAAGTGATTTTAGTGGAAGTAGCCTGTGGGAGACTTTAAAGAGAATGATACTCTCAAAACCAGTAAAACAATTATAATTTAGAAGCAAACAATTAGAGGGTAGCTTACCAGATGACAATCCTGACTCATTATAAGAAACCAGTTATACAGACAACAAACAAGATTGTTTCTCTCAGACCAAGCCTAAGTGGCTCACACTTGTAATCTCAGCACTGAGGGTGCTATAACAGGAGAATTGCTTTGAATTTAAGGTCATCTTGGTTACATAGTGAGTTCTGAGACAATCCTAACTATACTATAAGACCCTGTCTCTAGAAACAAACAAACAAAAAATATAAGCACACAAACACACACACACACACAAACGTACACAGGCATGCACGCAGGCACGCACGCAGGCACGCACGCACGCACGCTAAGCAGACATAAGAGTAATGTCAACCACCAGTCCGATTTTAGCTGAGTAAGACTCTGAAGCAGTTTTATGCAGAGCACTGAAAAAACAGCCCAGCAATGAAGCACCCCCCCCATCATCATCTCAGAGAGAAGGTTCATATGCCCAAGAATGTACCCCTCAGCATCATGAAAGGCTTCATACTGAAGCGGAAATAGATGTTACCAAAACTATTCATCCAGTCATTAAAGACACAAACGATTTCAAAGGACTGATGAAGTGAATCAGTATCCAGAGCTGCTGCAGTGGGTAACGTTCAGAAGTGAACCAGCAGAAGAGTGCACAAATAAAATAGCACAGTGTGACACACAAAGGCACAAACCAGTTTGACAAGCACAAATACAGTGCAGCTTCTATTTCGAGGCTTACTGCAAAAAGCCTGAATTATCATTGTGCAGTATTGGTATGATGACAGGCATGTTAAGGTTTAAGTGTGACCTGTGAGGAAATAGACCCATGCTTTTAAACATTCTGTGCCTAGCTAGTAATGCCAACTGGAGAGGTTGTGGCACTTTTCTGAGACAAAGGAGGCATAGACCAGCCTTATAGATTATATGGCCCCCCTGTTCTACAACAACTCTCTGCTTCCTGTCTTTGATGAGTGTAATCAGGCACCATGAGTTCCTGCTCCCACATCCCTGCTGCCTGACAGCCTTACCTTCTCCACCATGAAATCATGAACCCAAATTGTTCCCCTCCAAATGGTTCCTGTTCGGTATTTATTTGTCACAGACACAAAAGTAACTCATCCAAAGGACCAGTGAAACCAAATTGAGACACTAGAAATCAATGTTTCTAGTTAGTTTATTTTAGCAAAGATACCACACCCTGCAACAGAAAGTTTTATCAAGTGATCCTGCAATAATCTGCAGGTCCCTACCCTGCCCATCATTCAAAATTAACCCAAAATGTACTTGAGACTGAACACCGAGTGGTAAATTCACATACAATTCATAGAAGAAAGAAGAAGCAGAAACTTGGATTAATTTGAATTTATCAGTAATACGTTGTTCTAATATGTCAGGGAAATAGCAAGCCAGGGGAAAAGTCATTATTCGTTGCCAGAATCTTGCAGTTCACAGTCCATGTGCAGGAAAATAAACCTTGGAGATGAAAAGTGTTTACTGACACTGAAGTAGCGCTTTGTAAAAATTTTAATTAAAAATGTAAAAACACCTCTGTAGAATAATGTTTTTAAATAGAGGTACAGGGGTAAGCTAATTTGAAAATATGCCAATGTCTTCATTCTATTTTAACACAGAGAACCTAGACAAAATTGAAATCTTGCAGAAGGTTTTGAAAAAAAGTTGTCTTAAAATAACTGGAATATAATTTATAACGCAATGTGTTCCTTTGTACCCTGTTAAATGGAGACAGACAAATATGAATCTTCTCAGAGCACACCACACCCTTTAGTGTGGTTCCAAATGAGACATGAGGTAAAAAACACTGAAGAAAGCAACCCAAGGGTAAGGGCAATATCCTAGTGTTAGTGTGCTTGTTCAGCGAGTGCACCCCCTTATACTAAAAACACAAGAATGAGTAAAACAAGAATGAATAAAAGGTGCTCTCTCTCTCTCTCTCTCTCTCTCTCTCTCTCTCTCTCTCTCTCTGTGTGTGTGTGTGTGTGTGTGTGTGTCTGTGTGTCTCTCTCTGTTTGTGTTACTGATATATTGAGTGAGCTGGCCTCTGTGAGAGCAGAACATGGCTTTACTCTGTTGCCACCTTTGAAAATGTCACCCGAGAACTTAATAATGAAATATGTATGAAACTTCCAACAGGCCCTGCAACTCCTCAAGTCATATAGATGATTAAATTCTTGTGACTTCTGTCAGTCACAAGAATAGTATCCACTCTGGTACAAGAAGCCCAGGCCAGTGCTGTAGTCACAGAAAACCATAATGAGGATCAAGTTAAAACTTAATGATCACTCTGGCAGCACACATAACTAAAACTGGGATAATTTAAAATCTTGTCTTTCCCCTAGCTTGAAATGCTTGTGTTTTCCTAGGTTTGTCGCCTCTTCCCTACACTTAGGCACCTCTCCTAGGAGCAATACAGGGAGGAGAGAGGACTGAGCAGATGCTTTGGTGCTGACATGGGTGTCTTTCCAACTGGGATTCCTGATAACACCTCTGAGGTTTTGAATGTGCCTCCATTTTCCAGCCAGTTACTCCTCTCAACAGCCACCGTGGCTGGTTCCTTCTGCTGGTAGCCCCTGTACATTGGCAATATGTTTTATAAATGAAAAAAAAAAAATCTAGTTTTCAATCCTGGACCTCATTTCCTGCCCACATAAATCAAACCGATTTATCATTTTAATAACATTTCATCATATATTCTCCATGTATAAATCATTTAATTTGTAGAAAATGCTGCGTCTGCCTGATCTCATAAGCAAAGCCATGCTCATTGATAAACACCAGTCAGATATAATTTGCTTCTTGTCAGGAAAAAGTCAGATTTCAGTTTTGAAATAGATATAGTAATGTGCATCTCAGGACCATGCTCATTCTGAAACTCTTTTAGAGAGAATGGAATCGAGTGTGGGAGCCAGAGCCTGTTCCGGATGACAGGCAGCATCAAAGCCAGCCGTTCTCCATGACGCTATGTTACTCTGGTTTCCCTGGGCCCTCTCAGATGTGAGTTGACTCACAGTCTTCAGGGAGGTAAATGAGAGGATTCAACTAAAATTGTCCTTAATTTTCCCCTCAGTAAATAAAAATATGAAATCAACACTCCAGACCTCATTGAAGTGCCATGACTCCCTAATTCTGGACGGCCTTGAACAGATGTTTACTCAGGATGGGGGAAGGCAGAGGGCCTGCTCAGAGGATGCCTGATGCCATGAGTCATTCAAATTGTCCTTAGCAGCAAGGCTTGGCTTGGACAAAGGATATGGCTGTCTGAGTCAGAGTAGGGGGAGGTAGAGTGGGAATATACATAGAGCTCAAGCGTAGCCACAGTTGTAAACCGTGGAAGATTACAGAAATCTCTGCTTAGAAATAACAAAATCAGGGTCGGGTGGAGCAACTCGCTGGGAGTGCATTTGGCTTGTATGTGTGCAAGTTCAATCCCTTTGGCCCTAAAAAATGTTAAAGAGAATATGAAACTGGTTGCCATACAGCCATCTTAAGATGTGTTTGTGGAGCCTCTGCTTGTGTCTGGAACTGTATGAACTCATGCAGAGAGTCACCATTTAGGGTGTGTCCATGCATGGCTGCAATGTCATGCATGGACACATGTCACTAACCCTTCATGTGTGGTCACTGTGGTCACTGGCCCTTGTGGGATCTAGCCTCATTGAGTCAGAAATAATTTCATTTTCACACACGTTTTCATTAAGCTTATTGTCTTTAAGTGTTATCATTCCTAGCTGTACTCATGAATAAAACCAACTCAAATCATTTTCACTTTTGACTGAATGCTGAAGACTAATGATTAAATTTGCTAGGATGATAGACAGAAATCTATCGTATCGAACTCCACACTGGCTGAGATTCACTATGTTCTCTTCATTCCTACCCCAGAGATAAGACTTGGCACACGTTTAGGTGCTTACTTTACTTACTCCTTTTCTTTTAGAGGAAAGGAGCCATTAGCATTTGGTGCTACCCATTGTTGTTGTGAGCAGTGAATTTAGAACTTGGAAGATGAGTCCATTGGAAGGCTTAAAAAATCAATTTGTTAAGCAAATACAATTAAAATATCAGTATATTGGCAATAGGCAAAATCTAGCATTTCATTCATTTCAGTATTTAAATGCTACCAGCTGCCTTTCCATTATAAAGACAATCTGGTGATTTTCCCATGAAATGATGGTAAATACAGCTAGGTTCCTGTTACGCTAAAGCAGATCGATGCTTGCCAAGGCTATGTCATCAGAAATTAAAACAGCAAATGTATCAGCTGAACAAATAGTCAACAGCCTAGCATATGATGCACAGTATTTCCCATGTATACCCTCTTCAGCAAACTGAGAATTTGCCACCGGTGGAAATAAAAGTTGAGAAAGGTTTAAAAATTGAATGTAGCAGATATAGTCCTGCATTCCATTTAAAATTGCAAAGTACAAAACCTTACTGGTCCAGGGAAAACCTACAATTTACAGCAAGATAACTATAGAAAGTAGATTCAAATTTGAAAATTAGGCAGCAGCTAGCATCTGGAAGGTCTTAAAGATGGCCCAGTGGAATGACTGTGGGCTGCATCTGCCCTTTGAATGCTGATTCCTGGGGTTTGTAACTGAATTTTCTTACTGTAAAGATTAAGTATGACTTCCTATATGAAAAAGAACACATCTGCTGCTTGGAAGAGTGGAGCAGCCCCGTGCACCAGAAAATATACACCACCTTCATCCTCGTCACCCTCTTCCTGCTGCCTCTGTTGCTGCTGTCCGTCCTCTACGGGAAAATCGGTTATGAGCTTTGGATCAAGAAAAGAGTTGGGGACGGCTCAGTGCTACGAACTATTCATGGAAAAGAAATGTTCAAAATAGCCAGGTCTGTTTGTTGAAGTATTCACCAGTGTTTAAAATGTGTTTTATTAGTTGTTCTGGAAGGGACAGTTGCCTGGGTAATTAATTCAGCCTTAGAATCATTTATAATTCAATTTGAGAGCAAAGACTCACTTGAAACCACGATACTGTGGGGTGCTGTCAAGACTCCCTTTCCTCATCCCTCACTGCCAGCAATATCAGTAATATGCAGAAAGCCTTGTTTCAGAGGACCCTGAGAGAGCTTTCATGTACAAGGCCACATGATTACATCTGTCCCTAGTCCCTCCTACTTGAAAATAATGTTAAATTACTGAAATGGTCTGACAATTCTTTGAAACCCTAGAATGTTACTTATTCTAAATGGTTATAATTGATGCTTTATATTTTCACTCAAAAGCAGCGCTATGTCATTTAATTTGTTAGCATCAATGTCAAGAACACTTTATTGCCGCATTTGTAGTTCCCATAGCAGAATCTCTGTCAAATAACTGCTAAAACAAACAAACAGTACCTTGCCTAGGTTAGTGAGTTGATGGTAGTTCATTAATTCTTCAAGTGTGCAGCGACCTCTAGTGCCCAGTTTTTATAAAGACCACTTTGCTCTGAGTAGACAATGGAGCCTCAGAGAACACTTCCCCAGAAAATAAAAGGTTACCAGACTGAAATGACAGACTAGGAACCTGGACATTTGAAACTGAAAGCACCAAGCAAATATGTAGATCTGTAAAAATGTAAATCTAGTTTCTGAGGGATGAAGAAATTGAATCTATGGTTTACTGTATTATAAAGTTTTAGCTCTATACCTGAGATTTACTATATTTTATAAGTACCGATGTTTAGCTGTCAGAGGTATGGCCGGCTTTAAACACATGCTGAGCAAATGAAATCCATGTCCCTGAAGAGACACCCCTAAATTTAAACCCAGAGGACATTATTTATTAGCCACCCTACTGTGAATTCAACATCTTTCTTTCCCAGTTTCTACCTCTGACCACTGGCTTATTGGGGAAATGTACTTCAGTAGAGTTCCAGAGCCCATGATGAACACACGACAGGGATGTGTAAGGTGTGAAGACTGTAACGATGGGGGAATGCTGATAATCTTCTCATACCCTCAGGAACTCCACTAGTGCGTGAAGACATGTGGTTAAGTGGAGTAGGCTCAAGCAGTAATGCCTTTGCTATCAATCTGACACGTCTGTCGACACAAAGTTAACCAGTGCGATGTTTGTTTGTGGGTCTAGGAAGAAGAAGCGGGCTGTGATTATGATGGTGACAGTCGTGGTTCTCTTTGCTGTGTGTTGGGCACCTTTCCATATTGTTCACATGATGATTGAATACAGTAAGTTTCTCTCTCCCTCTCTCCCTCCCTCTCTCTGTCTCTCTCTGTCTCTCTCTCTCCCTCCCTCCCTCCCTCCCTCCCTCCCTCCCTCCCTCCCTCCCTCCCTCCTTCCCTCCCTATCTTCCCCCCTCCCCGCCTCTCTCACCTAGTTTTTTTTTTCCACTAGAACATATGTGAAGTCATTGATTTCTCATTGGTTGCTGTCCACTTAGATAATCAAATGTCAAATCTGGAACATTGCTTTTGTACCAGGTCATCATGTGGTAGGTGACTGTGCATGACTAGGACTAAGTTATTGATTATGACAAAAGATAAAGAAAAGCTCTGCAATCTTCTCAGATCTTCTCCATCCTTTCCCTAAGCCATTTAGCATGGGGAGACACCATGAGAGTCTTCTCTGTTTGGAACCTTGCCTTGTGCTTTGTGAATTTAATGTATTTTGAGTTTAAGTCAGATGCCTAGAAGCAGTTACCCGTCATGCATTCTTGGAGACTCAACATGATGTTTCTGGAGTTCAGGAGTGCATTTGAAGGGTAACTGAGCTTTTAGGGTATTTGAAACTTGGTGTCTCAGGGGTTTATTGCTGTGAAGAGACATCGTGATCATGGTAACTCTTAGAAAAGCATACATTTAATTTGATATGGATTACAGTTTCAGAGGTTTAGCCCATTATCATCATGGTGGGAAGCATGGCAACTTGCAGTCAGATAGGATGCTGGAGGAGCCGAGTTCTACATCTTAATCTGCAGGTAACAGAAGGAGACTGGGTATTACACTAGACAAAGCTTGAACATATTTCAGGCCTCAAAGCCCACTTCAGTGACACACTTTCTCCAACAAGGTCACACCTACTCCAACAGGGTCATATTCCACTCCCTATAGGACAAGCATTCAAATGCATAGATCTATGGTGATGATACCTACTCAAACACTACACTTGGTATCACTGAGTTGAAATATATTTTGAGTCCTAAGTTATATACCAGGCACGAGCCAATGCATGGATGAATGGGTATATATTACAAAGGTGCTTTTATCCAGATACCAGATTCCTTTTAGTCATGAAAATGTTTCATATTAGCTACTTGCACAGCCATAAATATTTGTAAGTACACATGATACAACGTTACACTTATTTCTTGATAAGTCAGTAAGCATTCTAAAGTATTACTTTGTTTCAGGTAATTTTGAAGAAGAATATGATGAAGTCACAATCAAGATGATTTTTGCTATAGTGCAAATTATTGGATTTTTCAACTCCATCTGTAATCCCATTGTTTATGCACTTATGAATGAAAACTTCAAAAAAAACTTTGTGTCTGCTGTTTGCTATTGCATAGTAAAAGAAACCCCCTCTCCAGCATGGAGGCATGGAAGTTCAGGAGCCATAGTGTTGCACAGGAGGGCAAAGATAGCTGTGGGAGAGAATCCTGTAGAAATCAAAGGAGAAGAATTTGGGGGCAGCAACATCGATATCAAGTGGTGTGAACAGCCAGAAAAGAAGAAGAAGAAATCTCAAGTGGCATCTTGTCCTCTTTAGTTCTGAATTTCTGAGAACTCTGCTGTAGACATGAACATTGATTGTAACAGTGTCTTCAGAATGAGTACCTGTCACACTATAATCTAAAGAAAACCATTTTGAGAAAAAGTCAGAAAGCTTTCATATTAAAATGTTGACAAGAACTTGGAAGGTAGGGGCGGGGAACTAAAGACTTTAAAGTTATCCTCAGCTGCATGATAAGTTTGAGGACAACCTGGGCTACAAGAGACCCTGCCTCAAGAAGCCATAATAATGAAAACAACCATACTTACTAATGATAATGACAAAGTATTTTTCCATTGAAAATACATCCATGCAGCAATTTTGAAAAATTATTGGACCACCCTTGTGATTAATAGGTAGAGTTTTTAAAAATTTAAATGTCTTTTTATTGTCTGTATATGGATGGTTTACCTGTGTCTGTGTACCTCATATATGCCTGGATTCCCACAAAGGCAAGAAGAAAGTACCTAGTCCCTTGCAACTAGAGTTATAGATGGCTGTGAGCTGCTGCCTGGATCCTGGAAATTGAACACAGGTCTTCTCTAAGAGCAGCCATCTCTCATGCCCTTTCCTGAGTTTTCAATATCTTGTAGAAAACTCAGTAATTTGTATAAAGCTAGTAGTTTTCTTTTGTGTGGTCAATGTGATAAGATTTTCTATATATTGCTAAGTTGAGTGAAAACATTAACAAATCATTTTCTTCCTAGAATATTAATTTAGTAGTTGAGACTCACACGTGGCTGCTGAAGTTATGCCTCACACTTTTGCAAAGAAAGCATGCACCAAAGTCAGTAAGTCCAAAATAACGGAGAAGCAGCCGAGCGTGATTGCAGCTTTGTAGTCCTTGACTGGAGCTTCTTACAGCCCAAGGGACCATTTCTATGGTGACTGGCCCACCTCTTACCTCTTTCTAAAAAAAAACTCTGTTTTTGTGCAAATTGACACTGATACCCGCTCTTCTTCATGAAGTCACCACGAGACTAAATGAGACACACATAGAAAAGCATTCTGCAGTCTAGAGCCGTCTTGCATTCTGAAGCATTGCCCTGCTCACATCTCCAGCCTTCCCTGTCCCCGCTCTTGAGTGTATTCTTGACCCTGTCCAACTTTTCCCTTTTCACTCATACACATATCTGATTTCTCTACTAAAAAGAATAGTTGAGGGACCTCATGTATCGACAGGAGATATATATATATATATATATATATGGTTAAAATATAAATATTTGAGATAAACTCTAGTGGTATGAAAGATCTTTCCTTATGTAAGTGTAATATGTTGATGAGGGTATTACTGAAGTCTGCTTATGAGACTTTGATGTTCCATGGCTGACCCAAGAGATAAGTGAGGATACTCAATAGATTTATATACCTAGTTTTCTTCCCTGAAACTGCTTTGGTCCTTTAATTCCTACATGTCCCAGGCCTAGAGATCACCATCAGAACACATGGCCCTTTCCCCTCCAGCATCTAATACTTTCAAAGCCTAGTCACAGCCTTTTAGCCTAAATGTTTCTTCTGCCTCCAGTTTCTAGCCTTGATTCTTCTCAGCTGATAACAGAAATGTCAATGACACTCAGGCTTCTTTGTGGTTTAAGCTTTAAGACCTGGGAACCAAAAAATTCAGGTTACTAGCTCCTCAGTACAGACTCAGTAGGTGGAAAAGATGAAGATGAAATGATGTATGGTATTAGGGGAGGGGAAATGCCAATATGACAGAAAAATTAACAAATCAAAAAAAAAAAAAAAAAAAGGAGGCTGGTTTACGTGTTTGGGAATGGATTGTTTAGGTCATGTTGTGAACTGTGTGCCTGTTGTGCCTAGCTATCCTATTGCAAAGCAGTGGTTTGTTAAACACCAAACATTAAAATAAATCCAAATCACTGACTCTGGTTACTCTCATTTGTCGGTCATATCTATATGACTTCATCTATTCTAAATATGGCAGCAGAAATCATGTAAGTCAGTGGCAAAGCCTCTCTATTATTGAACATTAAAAAATTCTCAAGTAGTACAAAGCCGAGCTAAAACTATCTAGATACTAGAAAATAGTGAATATTTAAAATTGTGGCTATCCTAATATTTAAAATTGTCACTATCCTATGAAAGTGTTTGATGTCTAAGAATGTAAAATGCTTCTTCAGATGGTCACTGACTAGATATCAGTATTTCTTCCCTCAACAACTATCTATTTAGTCTTTAGTTCATTTATTGATTGGATAATTAGGAATGTTGAATTTGGGAAGATCATCATAGATTCAGCATATTAATGTCATTTTATCAAAATGGTGGAATATGAATAGATTTTGCGTACTCTCTATTCCTAGAAACACTCTTTTAACTTTTGCTAATATGAAAATTGTTTCTTAAATTACATATTTAATTTAAACATAGATTAAAATACATTGGTTCCTTTGTCCTGGGTGCACAATTTTCAAAAAGAAAACAGACACTGCATTGAATAGAGATGTAAAAGGTGAAGCATAAATTTTTTGGCTAAAACACAGAGAATTCAACAAAAATAAATGCTTGCCCTGAAATTGCAGTCTGATTCATGAGAAAGAGAAAAGTGTTCAGATGAAACGGACAAGTTAAAGAAAATAACCATGACTTCCGAGAGTTGGCTGCTCTGGAATGGGGAGTGTGGGTTGTGATGAATAATAGGAGTCATGAGTAAGAAACAAGTAACAGCAACTGACCATAAAGCAGAAGACAGAAAGGCCTGAGATAAACAGGGTGCTCTTACAGCACTGGGCATCCTTAGTCAGAAGGGGTGCTCTTACAGAACTATGCATCCTTAGTCAGAAGGCAGTTTATGGGGTATTAAATTTTTGTGCTCTGAAACTTTTGAGGGCTTTGGAGGTATTTCGGCCTTCTGTTATTTACTTGCTATTCTGATTTAATTTTTCTGGAAGATTTTTCTTTTCCAATAGTAAAATCCACATAATACAAACTTCTGTTCTTCTAGCTTACAAAACTGACACCTTCCCCTGTGACTGACTTCTTTTCTCTCTCCCTTCTCCTGCTCCACCACCCTCCCTCTCTTCATATGCTCCTGATTCCTTTCATTTCCTCAGAAGAAGGAATCCTAAGGGCTTGTTTAAAGAGACAGGCTTACAAGACATACAATTTGAGTTTATATCCTTGCTTTTCATGCCCCCCCGCAATAGTACAAGTGACACAAGTGAAATAATTTTTGCTAAGAGTTTGACAGGACATAGATTATACTATACAGCGCCTGGTTTATTCTCAATTTCAGCATTTCTGATGTAAATGTATTATTGCATGTATTTCTGATGTTTCTTCCAGGTGTTTACTGTACAATGTCAGTTTGAGAACTTTTAGTAGGCATGCTGTCAAGATAGCCAATTGCCTTTCAGATCTTGTTTTTTGACTCTCCACCACCCTTACTTAAATTCTCTTTCCGAGTGTTGGCAGTTTCCCCCTAGGACCAGACAGGGATCTGGCACCTGTGTCATCTCTCAGTATGCTTCTTATAAGTGCTTTCCTTCTACAGACTGTGTTCGTCCTTGGTTTTCAGAATGCTTCTACCCATTTATGCTAAACGAACTTGATTCATGAAGCAATGACAAGTGAGCTGAACAGTTTCATGTTAAATTAGCCAGAGATTTGGCTATGATTAAAGGCTTCTGGAATTTTAGATGTACTGGATTGAAAATCCCATAGGGTCCTTGTTTTGTGTCACTGGCTGCCTTTGGTGACCCTAGACATCTTTTGAGTCTTTGAGCTGCATGTGTGAGGTATTGAGACAGATATGCGTCCTGTGATCTTATGGTTGTCAACCTCTCAGTATGCTTGTGCTGTGGGCTGAGACGTGCTTCCCCTCTTTAGAGAAATAAAAAAGTTAGAGGGGACTCAAGAGACAGCAGCTGATTTATGACCTTCTCCCTATGTGCAATACAATTCTAGTGATGGATTTTCCACGGGGAGCCAAACTTCTTAGAAAGCATGCTGTTTTTCATATTTCAAAATGGTGTTTTTCTTTTCTGTCCTCAACGAGGGGCTTTTTCCTGTTTCTTTATTGTGAAACATTGTGGAGCTTCTGGGAGGTAAAACCCATATTCTGTCTTTCCACCAGCACTTGCAGAAATCAACCATTTTCCCATTCATTTTACTGGCATAAGAACATTTAGCTTATGCACATTTAATAAAATGTCACAGAGTGTTCACAAGAGCCACCATGCTCAAAGAGTGACAAATGCTTAACAGCAAAGCTTACTGAGAATAACATTTAAGTTTGGTCTTTACAACGTGATATCTAAGCAAGCCAAGTTGGTGGGTTGGTGGGGACTCAGAATAAGCGTAAGTTCACAGTGAACTCTGCTGTATTCTCTGAGGTGATTGCCAGATACTTGAAAGTTTGTTTGTTTGCTTTTTAAGTGGATTAACCTTTCTGGATTTGTTTCTTCTTTAATAGCATCATGCAACATTGTTGCTGCAAGGGTTTATATCACAATGTTTATTAAAATCTATTTGTGTGGTGCTTGCAAATTATGCCTGTCTTAGGGTTTTCATTTTTGGGAAGAGACACCATGACCAAGGCAACTCTTTAAAAGGACAGCATTTAATTGTGGCTGGCTTACAGGTTTTGAGGTTCAGTCCATTATCATCATGGAAGGAAGCATGGCAGTGTCCAGGCAGGCATGGTGCTGAAGGAGCTGGGAGTTCTACATGTTCATCCAAAGGAAGCCTGGTGCAGACTCTCTCACAGGCAGCTAGGAGGAGAGTCTCAATGTGACATGCTTCCTCCAACAAGGCCAAACCTCCTAACAGTACCACTCCCTATGAGCCAAGAATGTTCTAACCACCACAATACCTATACCTGGATTATAAAAGCAGGCTTGGTGCTAGGTTACTTAGATTTTCCTATGTGTCCCGATGACTTTAAATCATGATCGCAGGAGAGAAAATTCCTAGCTCTTTAAAACATAAAAGAGTGATGTTTGTGGATTCACACTCTAATGAGTAAGGCAAATTCATGTCCGTTGTAAACGGTTTTCTTTTCTCACTGATTTTTGTGGTAGAGAAAGGATGCATATGTGGATACTTGGGGGACTTGGTTCTCTCCTTTGACCATGTGGGGACCAAGGACCACACTCAGGACTTCAGGCTCCACAGCCCCTTAGCTGTTGAGCAATCTTACGAGCCCACAGGAGCATAACAAATGAGATTGACTGTATCATTCGCCTAACAAGATAAATGTTTTCTTTCAGGTCATAGGTTTATTTGATAGATCAAAAACTCTAAGTTACTATTAGAACTAACAAACAAGGTATTTTTTTTTTCAACTGATAGAAAGGCATGTTTTAATAGAAACATTATTTGAAATAATAATCTGGGATTGGTAGCAATGACGTTTGAATAAAACAGCAAGTGGGTATAGGAGTGAGTGGAATGAGCTCAGTCCACAAGCCAGTACAAACAACTATGATGAACTGTGCTGTTACTGTCACAGTAGGAAACACAGACATGGAACTCGGGGCCCTGACATTGTCTTCTGTCTTTTTAATGGAGCATGACATTATATCTGTCTGCAAGAAAAATAATTTTATGAGTTAATATAACTACTAGGAAGGAAAAAATACTGCCATAGCCTTACCTCATACAACATACCAGTATAAACTACAGCGTTATTTACATGATTTGTTGCTACCACTAACCTGACTGGAGAAACTTTTAACGTTGAAAGGTTCCTTCAGGTAGTCCTTTGGTTGGTGACAGGCACTGTTCTGTGCTTCTCAGATGGGCTAGGATACCCCACCATGTTTGTGCTTCATATTCTCTTTCTGCCAATGGTTCAAAGCCATATTCCTTGATCAAAGTGTCTATTCATTAGGATACATTTCTTCCAGAGGCAGAGACAGGCCATGGAAGGTCTGGCCGGGAGACCTAGACGGTTATTTGACTGAGCTGTCACTTCTAGTGAAGCTTCACTAGGAGTTGAGCTTTATTTCTGTTTTCAGTGCCTTAACTCTTGCCTAGTGTGTGCCAAGGGTTCATGTTAGATCCTCAGCACCACCAAAAGAAAGCAAATAAAAACAAGAGCATGAAATAAAATGGAAAAAAAGTAGATGAAATGGTAAATCATCACTACCAAATCTCAAAAAGGAAAGTTTTCTAAGGTGACAAGCATTTCCCCTCACACTCAACACAGCATAGTTAGCCATGCAGTGGGGTTATGGTAAAAAGCATACAGTGTAGAAAGAGAAAAATAAATGTTCCTGTCTATAAAATATTCTCAAGTACACACACACACACACACACACACACACACACACACACAGCTTTAGAATCAAATGAATACACAGTTATAGGATAGAAGGTTAGCACTCAAGCCAATTTTATATTTTTTGCTATGAGAGAAACAGATGTGTACATGCAGAAAGAGATTTACTTTAAGGAAGCTCACAAGATGCAGAGGCTTTTTGAGTCAAACCCAAAGGCCATCTTCTGGAAAGCTGGAAGAAGCTGATTAGTAGATTAAATCCAAACCCAGTCTACCAGAGAAATGCCTCATGCTTAGAGACGGTCAGGCTTTCACCTAAACTCATGAGACCCACTTGGATTATTGCCTAAAGACTTTAGAAATGGATACACAACAGCTCAGACGATTTTGACAAAGGTGGGATGATTATTCAAGGCCTGAAGGAGCACTTCTGCAGGGGCAGAGAAACAGCTGGCAACGTTTGCAAAATACTGGGCCTCAAACTGAACCCTGAAATGTGTGCAGAATTTAACATAAAGGAATTATGGGATTAAATTTAAATGTATAATGATACACCATTAAAAAAATACAGCCATACAACCCAAGAGATCTTTGAACTGCACCCCAGAAGCACATCTTTAAACGGAAAACTGGGAAAATGACAAGATGGAGAGAGATTTCATTAAAGAGTATGGGGGTTCACAGATGGAAAAGATGCTTAATGTCCTGAGTCATCAGGACCTTTCGATTTAAAAGCAAAATGAGCAGCGTTTCTACATATGCATCTCAGTGGTTAAATAAAACATGGTAACAATGCTATGCTGCATGTTGAAGAAGATGCTGAGAAAGGCATCATGAGTCCACTGCTCTGAGAGGCAAAGAGCTGCATAGCCTCTCGGGGAAGTAGCCTGACTGTGTCTTTCAAAATCAGGTTTGAATTGCACTCCCTGGTGTGACCATTTGGAAAGAGAGCATTCAGAGAATAGCAAACATTGGGTTGGACATGAGGAAATTGTTAGTTTTGTATTGCTGATGGTTTATGAAAAAAGAAAACAAGCAGTCAAACTATCATGCATATGATGAACCAATCCCACTCCTGAGCACATGCCACAAAGAAGTGACAATAGTGGCTCCAACAGATTGCTGTGCACCATATTCACGCTATCATATCCACGACAACCAAAAGGGAGAGCAGCCTAGCTGCCCAACAATGGACAGATGAACAAATGTCATACACACTTGCAGTGGTGTGTTGCTCAAAATTAGGGAAAGTGGACTCCTGTCCACGCTGTGAGTGAATTAACCTTAAAATATAATGAATAAAAGGATCCAAAGAACAAACACTATAGAACGCTTCTTTCTCTCCTCCTCCCTTCTGTTATCTCTCCCTCCTACCCATTCTCCAATCCCATTTGTCTTTCATGTTGCGAATCAAATGCAGGAAAATGCTGTACCACTTAGCTACATCCCTAGGCTTGTATGACTCCTCTGACATATGGTACCTAGAATATGTCAAGACAGGGTCTGAAAGCAAAGTCCAAGTTGCAGGGGTGGAGGTGCTGCAGAATGATTGGGGTCTGGAGAGGGACAGTGGTGCTTAGCACTCAGTAACGTGAGTGTGCTTGATGCAGTTTAGCCACACACCAAAAATGGCCAAAGTGCTGAATTTTATCATGTATATTTAGCTGTATACATTAAATCAAGGCAAAAACTAAACAGGCTCCACCTGTGAGATGATTCAGTGGGTGAATGCACTTACCTGACAACCCAATTTGTTTCTGCGTAGTCTACATGGTAGGAGAAGAAAATTGACTGCCCCAAAACTATTATTTGTCTTCCATACACATGCTGTGGAACACATATGCCCCCACTCTACCTACATATGAACATACATGCACACATACACACACACATGCACACACACACACACACACACACACACACACACAAAGCAAATACATAAAATATAATGAAAAATCTAAATCTGCTCCCATTGCCTGGGCATTCTGCCTGGAGCAGACACCCACCTGGTCTGCTCCTGTGTAGACACCGTACCCCGATACATCCTAGAGGGACCACTGAACCCAGAGCGGCAGGTAAGAACACTCACACACTGCACTACGCCCGCCCCAGAGCTATAACTGGGTGTAGGAAGTGCTCAGGTCCCAGCAGACACCCAAACCCTACCCCTGAGGAATAATACTCTCCTTCTGCCCCTCACCTGGGCCTGCTGCCTGGAGCAGACACCCACCTGGTCTGCTCCTGTGTGGACACTGTATCCCAAGACATCCTAGAAGAGCCACTGAACTCAGAGCATCAGGCACCCATATCCTGAGACATCCTAGAGGAGACACTGCACCCAGAGCAGCAGAAACCTAGGTGCTCTACTACCATGATACCCTGAGACATCCTAGAGGAGCCACTGTACTCAGAGTAGCTGGAGCTCAGGATTAAAAGATCACAGAGACATCTGGATTCTGAGGAGTTCAGACACAAGCAAGACAACTGGAAAGGCAGGCTCTAGTCAGAAACAGTGAGTGCAGGTAGCACTAGAGTTAACCAGACAGCAAAAGGCAAGCACAAGAACATAAGCAACAGAATCCAAAGTTACATGGCATGATCAGAACCCAGTTCTCCCATCATAGCAGGCCCTGAACACCCCATCACACTGGAAAAGCAGGATTCAGAATTAAAATCACTTCTCATGACAATGATAGAGGACTTTAAGAAAGACATAAATAACACTCTCAAAGAATTTAAGGAGAACACAGGTAGACAGGTAGAAGCCCTTAAATAGGAAACACAAAAATCCCTTAAAGAATTGCAAGAAAACACAACCAAACAGGTGACAGAATTAAGCAAAATCATCCAGGATTTAAAAATGGAAGTAGAAACAATAAAGAAATCTCAAAGGGAGACTACTCTGGAGATAGAAAACCTAAAAAGATCAGGAGTCATAGACACAAGCATCACCAACAGAATACAAGAGATAGAAGAAAGAATCTCAGGTACACAAGATACCATGGAAAACATTGACACAACTGTCAAAGAAAATGCAAAATACAAAAAGCTACTAACCCAAAACATCCAGAAAATCCAGGACACAATAAGAAGGCCAAACCTAAGGATAATAGGTATAGATGAGGGTGAAGACTCCCAACTTAAAGGGCCAGTAAATATCTTCAACAAAATTATAGAAAAAAACTTTCCTAACCTACAGAAAGAGATGTCCATAAATATACAAGAAGCCTACAGAACTCCAAGTAGTATAGACCAGAAAAGAAATACCTCCCGCCATATAATAGTCAAAACATCAAATGTACAAAACAAAGAAAAAATACTAAAAGCAGTAAGGGAAAAAGGCAAAGTAACATATAAAGGCAGACCTACAAGAATTACACCAGACTTTTCAACATAGACTATGAAACCCAGAAGATCCTGGACTGATATCATACAGACCCTAAGAGAATACAAATGCCAGCCCAGACTACTATACCCAGCAAAACTCTCAATCAATATTGATGGAGAAACCAAAATATTCCATGACAAATCCAAATTTACACAATATCTTACCACAAATCCAGCACTTCAAAGGATAATTGGTAGAAAACTCCAACACAAGGAAGGAAACTACAACCTAGAAAAAACAAGAAAGTAATCTTCCAACAACCCCCAAAGAAGGTAGCTACACAAACATAATTCCACTTCCAATAACAAAATAAAAGGAAGTAACAGTCATTTTTCTTAATATCTCTTAATATCAATGGACTCAATTCTCCAATAAAAAGACATAGACTATCAGACTAGATACATAAACATGACCCAGCATTTTGCTGCATTCAGGAAATGCACATCTGTGAAAAACACAGAAACTACCTCACAGTAAAAGGATGGAAAACAATCTTCCAAGCAAATAGTCCCAAGAAACAAGCTAGAGTAGTGATTCTAATATCAAATAAAATCAATTTTCAACCAAATGTAATAAAAAAAAAAAGGATAAGGAAGGAGACTTCATATTCATCAAAGGAAAAATGTACCAAGATGAACTCTCAATTCTGAACATCTATGCCCCAAATTCAAGGACACCCACATATAAAAAAAGAAACTGTACTAAAGCTCAAAGCATGCATTACACTTCACACAATAATAGTGGGAGATTTCAACACCCCACTCTCAGCAATGGACAGGTCATGGAAACAAAAACTAAACTGAGACACAATGAAACTAACAGAAGTTATGAAACAATTGGACTTAACTGATATCTATAGAACATTTCATCCTAAAACAAAAAAAAAAATACCTTTTTCTCAGCACCTCATGGTACCTTCTCCAAAATAGACCATATAATTGGTCACAAAATAGGCCTCATCGGATACAAAAAGATTGAAATAATCCCTTGTACCCTATCAGACCACCATGGACTAAGGCTGGTCTTTAAAAATGACAAAAACAATGGAAAGCCCACATACACATTGAAACTGAACAATGTTCTACTCAATGATGACTTGGTCAAGGAAGAAATAAAGAAAGAAATTAAAGACTTTTTAGAATTTCATGAAAATGAGGATACATCATACCAAAACTTGTGGGACTCCATGAAAGCAGTACTAAGAGGAAAACTCATAGCTCTAACTGCCTACAAAAAGATACTGGAAAGAGCATACACTAACAACTTGACAGCACACCTGAAAGCATTAGAACTAAAAGAAGATAATATGCCCAAGAGGAGTAGACGGCAGAAAATAATCAAATTCAGGGCTGAAATCAATCAAGTAGAAGCAGAAAGAATTATACAAAATATCAACAAAACCAGGAGCTGGTTCTTTGATAAAATCAACAAGATAGATAAACCCTTAGCCAGACTAATCAAAGGGCACAGAGACAGTATTCAAAATAATAAAATCAGAACTGAAAAGGGAGACATAACAACAGAACCTGAGAAAATTAAAAAAAAAAATCAGATCCTACTACCAAGGCCTATACTCAACAAAATTGGAAAATCTAGATGAAATGGACAATTTTCTAGACAGATACCAAGTGTCAAAATTAAATCAGGAGCAGATAAACCATCTAAACTGTCCCATAACCCCTAAAGAAATAGAAGCAGTCATTAAAAGTCTCCCCACCACAAAAAGTCCTGGACCAGATGGTTTTAGTACAGAATTCTATCAGACCTTTCAGGAAGACCTAATACCAATTCTCTTCAAACTATTCCACAGAATAGAAACAGAAGGAACAATACCCAATTCACTCTATGAAGCTACAATTACATTCATACCTAAACCAGACAAAGACCAAAAAAAGAGAGAGAACTACAGACTAATATCTCTTATGAATATTGATGCAAAATACTCACTAAAATTCTCACAAACCGAATCTAAGAACACATCAAAACAATTATCCATCATGATCAAGTAGGCTTTAACCCAGGAATGCAGGGATGGTTCAAGATTCGGAAATCCATCAATGTAATCCACTGCATAAACAAGCTCAAAGGAAAAAAAAAAAAAAACACATGATCATCTCATTAGATGCTGAGAAAACATTTGACAAAATTTAACATCCCTTCATGTTAAAAGTCTTGGAAACATCAGGAATTCAAGGCCCATACGTAAACATAGTAAAAGCAATATACAGCAAGCCAGTAGCCAACATCAAACTAAATGGAGAGAAACTTGAAGCAATCCCACTAACATCAGGGATAGATAAGGCTGCCCACTCTCACCTTACCTATCCAATATAGTACTGGAAGTCCTAGCCAGAGCAATTAGACAACAAAAGAAAGTCAAAGGGATACAAATACAAAGGAAGAAGTCAAAATTTCACTATTTGCAGATGATATGATAGTATACTTAAGTGACCCTAAAACTTCCACCAGAGAACTCCTAAACCTGATAAACAACTTCAGTAAAGTGGCTGGATATAAAATCAACTCAAACAAATCAGTAGCCTTCCACTACTCAAAGGATAAACAGGCTGAGAAAGAAATTATGGAAATGACATCTTCACAATAGTCACAGATAATATAAAATACCTTGGAGTGAATCTAACCAAGTAAGTGAAAGATCTGTATGACAAGAACTTCAAGTTTCTGAAGAAAGAAATCGAAGAAGATCTCAGAAGATGGAAAGATCTCCCATGCTCCTGGATTTACAGGATTAATTTAGTAAAAATGGCCATCCTGCCAAAAGCAATCTACAGATTCAATGCAATCCCCATCAAAATTCCAAATCAATTCTTCATAGAGAGAAAGAGCAATTTGCAAATTCATTTGGAATAACAAAAAATCCAGGATAGCGAGAACTATTCTCAACAATAAAAGAACTTCTGGGGGAATCAGTGTCCCTTATCTCAACCTTTACTACAGAACAATAGTGATAAAAACTGGATGGTAATGGTACAGAGACAGGCAGGAAGATCAATGGAATAGAACTGAAGATCCAGAAATGAACCCACACACCTATGGTCACTTGTTCTTTGACAAAGGAGCTAAAACCATCCAGTGAAAAAAGGACAGAATTTTCAGCAAATGGTGCTGGTTCAACTGGAGATCAGCATGTAGAAGGATGCAAATCAATCCATTCTTATCTCCTTGAACAAAGCTCAAGTCCAATTGGATAAAGGACCTTCACATAAAACCAAATACAGTGAAACTAATAGAAGAGAAGGTGGGGAAGACCCTTGAATACCTAGGCACAGGGAAAAGTTCCTGAACAGAACACCAATGGCTTATGCTCTAAGATCAAGAATTGACAAATGGGACCTCATAAACTTGCAAAGTTTCTGTAAAACAAAGAACACTGTCAATAGGACAAAATGGCAACCAACAGATTGGTGTAGCTGCCAGCGGCCACATTCACCTGCAAGAGAGGCTGGGGATGGGAGAAGGGTAGGAGGGCGGGAAGAGATGAAGCCAGGACAAAGTTCTCTGATGGAGGCTCAAAGTTTAATGTAAGACCATCAAATAAAAAGAGGGAGACCCCACCCCCACAAGAAGAGTCTCTTTGGCACTTCAGCCACTTCAGTAGGGGGAAATTCGAGGGTGGGGAGGTGGAATGGGGTGGTAGGTGGGGGCATATCCTCATAGAAGAATGAGAAGGGGGGTTGAGATAGGAGGTTTCTGGGTAGTGGGGTAAGGGGAGTAAGGGGATAAAATCTGAAATGTAAATATAATATCAAATAAAAATAAATTTAAAAAAATCTAAATTTGCAATTATCTTATGACTGAGCAACCCTGTTCTTCGATACTTATAAAAGAAAAATTGGGAACTTGTGCTCAAATGAAACATAACACACAAATATTGAAGGATACTTCACTAGCAATAGTTTAGACCTAGACCCAATTGAAGTGTTCTCCAATAGGTTAGACAATGTGTGGATACAGTTAACATAACAAATGTATGCTAATAATTATAACTTTAAAATATGTATATAAAATAAGGACATTGTCAACATTTGATGTAAAAGGAAAAAGTAAATTGCTTTTATAATAACAAAAATTCTTAATGTTTATAATCTATTATTAGCTTATACCCAGAAATTGCCAATGACAATGAGCAAAAGTGATATTTAAAAACTCACTTTAGCAATGATGTGTTTTGTCCATGAATCCCTGGCAGTTCCCAAGATACTCTATGTTGATTTTTGACACAGCAAGGATGGGAATTTGTAAACTGCTCCCTAGGGCCCAAGACCTCCCACCTATAAACCTTTGAGCAGTGTGTGCCAGGCATGTATTCTCCCATGGAGGAGGCCTCAAAGCTAATCAGACATGAATTATGGTCTGATTAGTTGGTCATGGAAGAACAAATTTTGTAAATGGCACCACTTTTACTTTTTTGCACCCCTTACCTCCAAATATAGCCACTAGTCTACATGGAAGCCATGTTACCACATGCAGAGAATATGTAAAAGCTTTGCTGGCCGAGTAGCCATCCATTTGGATGATTGCATAGTGGATGTCACATGACTCAGCCCTGGCCTTGAAGTCATCCTGGAAGGAAATCAAATAAAAACAGGTGAATAAAACAGGTGCCAAGGTTACCTCCTTGGCAAACAGGTGAATAAGTACCCATTTTTGTTTTCAAGGATGGTGTGGTTTAATAGATAGCAGTAGGAAATGGCAGTGTATCACCCAACTCTCTATCTAACATGGTGAATTTCTTTTTGCTGTTACTATCAGGGAAGACAGAGGGTTTTGTTCATTTTCCCTGGCATGAAAAAGACATAGCTCTATTTTTTACATTCACATGTATATACACAGCTTCTAGGCTTTGTATCTGAGAGCAGACAAAAAGGCATTACCTTCCCATGATTTGTATCAGTTCTAAGTTGTCCCAGTCTCAGCTTCATGCTGATGACTAAGAGCAGAAGACTGGCGATGTCATCTAGAGATGACACAGATGATTACACTTGGTTGTAGGCTTGACAGGACCAAGAGATGCCATTTATGGCAATCATTAGTATTTTGCTATGACAGTGTCTTTGGAGGGTTTCTTCACCTTTAAATATCAGAGACATTTTGTTCGTATACAGCAACATTTAAAGAACAGGTGACTAAGCATGTAGAATGGCAAATAGCAGTACTTTTTCTGGCTGCATTCACATGAACCAAGATGATGATATCAACTTTTAAATTCTTTTCATCTGATGGTCCTCACTTTAAGTGATAAATATTTGCCCCGCCCCCTTCTCTGTTGGGCCCTGTGGTAGGTATCTGAGTGGACAAGGAACAGACAGAGGCAGACAATTCTACATGGATGATAAAAACTGTAGTAAGAAAAGGTTTCTAAAACAATTGACAAGTGCTGGTTTTCATGAAGACTTTCTGCAGATTATGGGATCAGAATCCAGACCAGAGGGAAGATTAGGAGAGAGGAATGGCAATGTGGGTGTAGGTTTTGTGCAGACCAAGATAGGGGTAGGCTAGAGGAAGCAGTTTCACACAACTGTTTTTCTGTATTTGATTGACTGGCTTTTATACTTTTATTTATTTTTATATTTTTGTGTTAGTAATAGGATGGGGAGGTAGGTATACTGAGGCTGAAATGTGAGAATGGAGACTACTGAAGGAAACAATATGCCCACATTTATGCTTTAGAAAAGCACTAGAGGAACTAAACTAGGAGAGGGTCAAAAGAGCAAAGATGTTGCTGAGAGCTACTGAAGCAGAGAGCTATCCCAGTAACTCTCTCAATGCCAAGCCTCACTTAGGGCCTGGCTTATGGTGATGGTGGCTCTAATTTTCCCATTCATGTGTATCCAGTCGTATCACACACCCTATGTTAATCTGTGGGGCCAACATCTTTCCCTACTGTCTTAGTTAGGGTTTCTATTAATGAGATAAAACACCAGAGCAAAAGCTACTTGGGGCAGAAAGCGTTTATGATTTACTTTGGCTTATAGTTCCACATCAGAGTCCATCATTGAAAAAGGCAGGACAGAAACTCAGGAAAGGAACCCGGAGGCAGGACCTGAAGCAGAAGCCATGGACGAGTTCTGCTTACTTGCTTGCTCCTCACAGCTTGCTCAACTTGCTTTCTTATATGGCTAAGAAGCCCTGATAAATCACCAATTAAGAAAATGCACCCACAGGGTTGCTTACTGGCCGATTTAATATAGACATTTTCTCAGTTGCTTTAGCTTGTATCAAGTTGAAAAACAGAACAACCAACCAACAAACAAACAAGCACATAACCAACCAGGACAGGACACCCTCTCTCCAGAAGCCATCCAACTGACTCAATGTCTCACTTTCTCACCCTGACTTTCATTTAATTCTGCTAACTGTCTTGCATGAGGAATGAAAAATAATTGCCCTGTGTATTTCATGATCACTACTTATGAGGCAAACCCAGATCACAACACCTGGCTCCTTCTTAATAGCTGCCAGTCCCTTCCCATGTGCAGAGCTACTGGAGGTAAGCATTTTAGGAATGGTGGTCACTGGAAGTAGACATGATTATTCCCTGTAAAGCCAATCAGATTTTCAAAAACTAATTAGGCGATTTTGTTACAATAGTACTTACAGGGAGTTCTCAGTAAATGTGCAGAAACCAACTCACCTCACAGCACTTCCTTCACTGCAAAATACAGAATGAAATATAAGGTTATCGGCTAAATTACACACTGCAAGTGAAATCATTTACTAGCACTTAATATGCGTATGGCACAGCTTATGATAATTAGTCTCCCAGAGTGCTAGATGGTTACCTCCTGCATTAGTTTTGAAGATCAATTAAAAATTATACATGTAAATTACTTAGTGCAATGCCTGGCCTGAGCAGTTAAATGATGTCAGATGTAATCAAGATTTTCAAATGTTACAAGCAGCTTGGAAAGACATAGCAGAGAATAGCTTTTCAAGTTAGCCCAAAATGCTAGCAGCTTTTAATTGACATGGATGCATTGCTTCAACTCTGAGTACCTTATGTTCTCATCTAACCCATCATGTTCTCAAATATCTGAAACTGAGAGGTGTATCTCTAACCTGATGCAGAAGGGGAATAAGGCAGGAAGAAATCTCGGTAATGTGGTGAGTTTTGTTCAGCATCTTCAATGATGCAGGTTTCATGAACTACATGATTTAGGGTCATATTCTCTTAACCCTCAGGACTGCTGTAGAACACAGGCCAAGATGAGCTCTTGCTTAGGTGTGTTGAAATTCTCAGCATTATTTGATTTCTGCTTGAGGAAAAAAAAAATACACCTGCAAATGCAGGTATGATTGTTCATTTAGATAAGAAATTACAAATTCTGTATATTTTAAAAGATCATTGATATTATAAAGAAAATCAGTATAGCTTTATTACATCTTTGCCAAGTATATACATGTAGCACCTTTTGGTATAGTTTTTCATGGCATAGTCATTAATCACCCTTAAATATTTATATTTATCTTCTTATTTATGGGGTGTTCAAAATTGCTCCGATTTCATTCCTAATTGTCTTTGCTATGGACCTTTGTAGGGACCTTCATTTGTCTTTGGGCTTAGCCATCTATAGTGGTTAGGTTTTTGTCTGTTTGACACAAGCTAGGGTCATCTGGTAAGAGGAAACGTCAATTGAGAAGTACCCCCATTAGACTGCCTCTAGGCAAAGCCTATGGGAGTTTCCTGATTAATAACTGATGCAGAAGGACACAGTCCATTGTGGATCATGCCACCCTGGACATGTGGTCCTGGGGATAAAAAAAAAATAAGACTAAGAAAGCTCTGGGGAGCCAGCCAGTAAGAAATATTCCTCTGTGGTCTCTGCTTCAAGCTCCTTCCCTGTCTCCCAAAATGATGGACTGTAAACTGTAAGTTAGATAAACCCTTTCCTCACAATGTTGCTTGACCATGATCTTTATCTCAGAAAGTAAATTGGGGCCATGCAGCTATATTTGGCTATGAGTGCTAGGTGAATCTGAGCCATGTAACACTTGAGTGGCACTGTCCTTGCTGTGTTAGTCTCTTGAAATTCTGCTTTTGTAGCCAGGGTATACCTAGAGGAGCCTGGAAAGACATGCAGACCAGAGCCCAGTCACTCTGTTTGTCACAACTGAAGCTGGCTTGCAAGCCAGGACCCAAGGAGCCAACTAGTCAGTTGCCCTTCAATTCTATCCTCAGAAGCTGGGATGCTTATGGTTAATGGCATGAGGAGTTACAGCCTTATATCACATGACCTTACTGAAGCAGTGGACAAATGGAAATTAGATATTATTTCAGCATAGTTAAGTAACAACCAACTTTTATTGATTTAAAAAAGTTCCCAAGGAAAACTATGGGCAATGTTAGTATTTTATAATGTCCTCATTAAAAAAAGAATTAGTTTTGAAGTTTCAAAGATGAGTAATTGTGAAAATGAAAAAGAACTTCAAGTGACATAATAAAACATTTTATGGATTTCTACTAAAAAATCCAATATCTCCAACTCTTACCAAGTTTAGATTTCTCTGTGGAAAAAAAAAAACGAGCATTTTAATGCCTTTGTCAGAGACCTTAATTTCTAATCTTACACATTTCTAAACTCACAATGAAGTTGCATTCCCTTGTAAGTTGCAAACATTAGCACAGCTGACAGCCACTGACTAGCTTACATACACTAAGAACCCTAACTTTGCGTTTCTCTAATGCGAAAAAAATCGTCTGGCATAAAACCTATTTTATAATCAGTTATAAATATCTTTGTGAAAAGTGTTAGAAAGGTCAAGACTCAAAGTTCAAAGTATGGTTTCTACTAAATATGGACAGCTTATGATGTCATTATAACAAAACTCTCCAGTTGAGTCATCATGACCCAGTGACACTTGCAGTAGCGCTTGCTTCTGAATACTTATTAGATTAGGTTATCTCTCAATAACAGAATCTCTAAGTGGATGTATTCATAAATTTGTCATGATAATCTGTTGAAGGCCAAATTAGAAACAGAACTTCATTCCTACTAGGGAACTGCACTGCTGTGTTAGGTTTACTCTACTCTGGAGGATGCCATGCACACTTGTATCTGATGAAGCCTGAGCGAGTCGACATCCCCACAGTCAACATTGCTGCTGCTATAAGAGTCCATAAGCCTGCACCCATGATTACTGACTCCAGCACTAACCCAGCACACTTCTTCTCAGGAGACAGTACCAAGGCATCCTCCATTGACAATGGACCATAATGTTTATTCCTTTGAAGTACTTCACATAGAAGAACTATAACCAACTAGATTTGTGTACTGGCATGGTGTTTTATTTTGTTTTTCTAAGTTAAACAGTGAAGTGGAGGCCCACCTTTTCTTTAGTTGCTTTCTGTTTAGATTGTAACACTTTTATTTTCTCTGAGGTGAAAGAAATCTCAGGTTAAAAAGAAACAGTATAGGCAGCATAGGCAGTAGTCTGAGAGATCTCCTTTATTCATTGGCCTACTTATTTATCTTGTAGGTTTTGCCTTGTGAAGACAGAGAAAGAGAAATATAGAAAGAGACAGAGAGACAGACACACAGAGAAAGGGGAAGCAGGGAGGGAGGGAAAGAAGGAGAGAAAGAGGGAGAGGGAGAGGGGAAGGGGGCAGAGGGAGAGGGAAAGGGAGATGTGAAGGGAGAGGGGGAGGAAGAGGGAGGGTTGTGACCACAGGGTTCATTTCTAAAGCTTTAAGACAACATTAAATCATGATATGAATGATGTTACTATTATCCTGAGAAGAACATCTGATATCTAAACTTTCAACTGTGTTTTCCAAAGAACACTGAGCCATGAGATTGTCAGTGGCTCAGTCAAGAATTCAAGTAAAACAGCCTTCAGATGTAATAGCTTGTTACCAATTTAATGCATGTTGGGTTGTGTTCACTATATGTGGAGACCTAATCAGAATTGCTTGTGGGAGTCTTCACTGTCTATTGAGAATAAATTAACCAGATTGGAGAGAACTATTTTTAATGCAAAACTCTATGTTGTACTTTCTCTATTTCAAATTATTTTAAGCTTTACAAAATTTGTTCATAAACATGAATTTCTGTTGTTGGCACGATAAACTGCTGTTTACTTCATTACTTCATTACTGTTAGTGTGTATACAAAGAGGTTGAAAATTTGTGCTGCAAAAGTCACTTATAAAAGATGACATAACTGCTAATACTCAGAGCCCAGGCTTGCTCCAAGGCTCCTTTACCAGTGACCTTCCTATGTAGTAACACATTTTCAGTATTTATTATGTACTTACATTTTGAGGATCTGAGGTTCTAGAAAGACTCCTTGCTAGCTAATGTCTAGGAAATAGGAAATTTCTAGGAAATAGGAAAAAACTTTATTCCCATAGCAGCAACAAATCCAAAATTACTCCCTCAAACATCTCCTTTTTTTTTTTTTAACTTACTCCTTACAATATTTTCTTTCTTTGACTCTCATAAATTAACTCACTATTTTCAACCCCTAAACCACTACAGGGCCAAGAACCTGATGACTAGTGACCATTCTATAGCCTGGATTCAGACAGTATTCACATTAACCAATCCCCCACTGCTCACCTTGCATTGCTCAGTTCTCCCAGAAAGGAAGGAAAAAATCATATATAAATAGATGGAAGGAAAAGGAAGAGAAGGAGGGTATGGGGAGGGAGGAAGAAGAGCCTTTGAAGAACCTGTGTGGTACCCAGATCTTGAGTCTATTTTTTTTTCATTCTTATTTGTTTTTTTACAATTGTTTTTATAAACCACCGAGTCCCATTAGTACTTCCCACATATGCATGGGTGTGGTTCTTGAGCTTCTGGCTCTTATAATCATTTTGTTCTTTCTTTCACAATATAGCATAAACCTTAGGCACAGGAGGGTTTTTAGATGTATTCATTGGGACTTGGCCTTACAAGAATTAATTGTGGTTTTCTGTAGTGGTCTTTCTCTGTTGCAAAGAAAAGTTTCCTTGATGATGAAGACCCCGACTGTCTGTGGTAATAATTATAATTATAGATTGTGATTAGAGATTATGATGTTTAGTAAAATAGTGGCTGTAGATGCTCCTTCAAACATGACTTTGCTAACACTGAGTGTAAAGGTAGGTTTCCAGTACCCTAGGTTTCCAGTACCGGGTATGGTTTCCTTCTTGTTGAATAGGACTTAAGTCCAATTAGAGAGATGTTGTCACCGTTAAGGTACGGGTGCCACTACTGATCCTGTAGGATTATTGTGCCGTGCTGTTTATTGATGTGATTCATAGGGGTTGGGCAGTATTGCTGGTTGCTTCCCTCATTTGGAAGTTTGCATTGTGACATCTGATGTCATGGAAGCTATTACAGAGGGAGCATGCAGGTCAGTTCTGGTTCAGAGGTCTCTGGGCCCTGATACTGAAGTACATATCTTCAGAAATAAGGATTTACCTTCTACCTCTGCAGGGGATCCAAGGGCAAAAGCAATAGACTGTATGTTTTTGGGGAGTCTCTTAGGTAGGCCTGGCCAACAATTCAAGAGAAGCCTTCTTATGTCTGGTACTGGGTATTTTTTGTTGTGTGGTCTTTGACTTTTGGAGGAGGCAGCATCAGCCCAGATGAGAAAAGTTCATTAAATCTACCTATGTGTATTTATATGCTGAGTTACATGTATTATAGGTTTTTTGTAGGTAAATAATAGTATGATTTTATGTGGATTTTTCAGACATCAATATTGTTGTTTTATCTGTGTCCCTCCTTCTGCTGTATGTACCTCTTTCGACCTCCCCTGAGGAGATCCACCTTTTCCATTTCCCTCTCAGGTCACTGTATCCTCCCATTCCCCTTTTCCCTTTCCCCACTCTCTTCCGTATTTACCTTCCCCTACTTCCCTAAGGAGACCTCATTTTTTTCTTTTCCCCTGATCATATTCTTCTCCTTCCCAACCCCTCTCCATTCTTATTCTGGAAATGTACCTGTTTTACTTTCCTAGTTTTTGTAGTTACCACAGGCTATATATTTATACTTGAAGATTTGGAGCTAGGAGCCTCTGAAGACAAAACATGCAATGTTTGTCTCTCTGGGTCTGAGTTTCCTCGCTCAGTATGATCTTTTTTAGTTTCATCTATTTATAAAGTTCTTGATTTTATTGTTCTTCACAGCTGAATAGTATTCAATAGTGTGCATGTACCATCTTTTTATTATCTCTCAGTTGAAGGACTTCTAAGTTGTTTTCACCTTCTAGCTATTGTGACTAGAATAGCAACAGACATGGCAAGTGTCAGTGGAGAACAATATTGATTCCTTTTGGCATATGCTAAGCAACGGAATAGCTGGGTCATACTGTACATTTATTTTTAGCCACTTGAGAATACTCTACACCGGTTTCCATAATGGCTGCATCAGTTTGCGATCCTACCAACAATGAGCTGTATCTTCTGCAGCTCTATTGTCAGTTGTTCTACTGATTTGGGACATTCTGACAAGGGTAAGATAAAATCTCAGTTATTCTGATTTGTATTTCCCTAATCACTAGAGACAATAAACATTTTTTAATTTTTTTTTATTTCTTAGCCATTTTTCTTCTTTTGAGAACTACTTGTTCAAGTTACAAGCTCATTTTTAATGTATTATTTTTTATTTTTCAAGTTTTTTTATATTCTGGATATTAATTCTTGATCAGATTTTTAACTGACAATTAATTCTTTATTCCTTTGGCTCTTACTTCAACCTATTGTTTTTTGGTTGCATAGGCTGTTTTTCTAGGTTTATGAAGTTCAATTTGTCAATTGTTGACCTTAATGCTTGGGCAAGTAAAGTCCTATTCAGAAAATTCTTTCAGATACTTATGTCTTTTTCTAGAATTTTTAGGGTTTCATTTGGAGTTAGTTTTGTGCAAGGTGCTAGCTAAGGCTCTAATAGTTCCACATATGGATATCCAGTTTGCTAGGGATATTTATCGAAGATGCTTTCTTTTTTCCATCATTTTTGTCATCTTTTCAAACTACTAAGTAATTTAAGTAATGTGTGCTGCTGTTTGAATCTTTAATTTTGTTCCACTGGTCTTCATATTTGTTTTTGTGCCTGCAGTATACTGTTTTAATTACTATTGCTCTGTAATATAGCTGAAGATCTGGAATGGTAATTCCTCCAAGCATTGTTCTTTTTGCTCAAGTTTCTTTGGGAAATCTGGAGTCTTTTGTGCTTACATATGAATATAAGAGTGGTTTTTCTATTTTGTGAAGAATGAAGTGGGAAGTTTGATTGGAGTTACATTAAATCTGTAAATAGATTTTGGCAGAAAATGGTCAGTTTTACAATGTTAATTCTACCAATTCATGAGCATGGGATGCTTCCATTTTCTAGAATCTCTCTTCAGGGGCTTAAAGTTTTCATTGTAGAAATTCTTCACAGTTTTGATTAGATATTTTCTTTTCTTTTTGAGGCTAGTGTCATTTGAAGTATGTCCATGATCTTCTTCTCTGTATGTTTGTTGTTGGTATAGACAAAAATTATGGATTTATGCAAGTTGATTGTGCATTTTGCCAAATTGCTAAATTGTTTTATTTTATCATTTCTAGAAGTTTTCTGGTAGAATTTTGAAGACAGCTAATGTACAAATACTATGTCATATGCAAATAGGAATAATTTGATTTTTTTCTCTATTTGTATCTTGTTAATTTCCTTCCCTTGTGTTATTGATCATGAAGGCATATTGGATTTTGTCAATGGCTTTTCTGCATCTACTGAGATGATCTTGTGATTTTGTCTTTAAATGACTTATTATACATACATTGAACTATTTCTGAATTTCAGAGATAAAGCCAACCTGATAATGGTGTATACTCTTTTTTGACATATGTCTTTACTCTGTTTGCAAGTATTTTATTTAGTATTTTGAGTACATGTGCATCCGAAATGTTGGTTTAGAGTTTGTTTGTTTTTATGTTTTCTCATGTTTTTATTAGACTGATACTGACTTTATAGAAGGAGTATGGGAGTGAGCCTCCCCCAGTTTTTCTCTATGGTTTGAACAGTTTGAGAAGGACTAGCTGTTGATCTTCTTTGAAGGTCTGGTGGAATTTCTTTGGTGTTTGTTGTAATATGTCCATATTTATTTCTAACTCTCTTTATTTGAGTCCTCTCTTCTTTTCTTTTGCTTAGCTGAAACAATAATCTTTCAGTTTTGTTTGTCTTCTTAAAGAACCAGCTCTTCGATTCATTGATTCTTTGTATTGTTTTCTTTGTTTATATGTTATTGATTTCTTCTCTGATTTTTGTTATTTCTTGCTATATACTGTGTTACAAGGTTTAGATTTGGTTTGTTGTTGTTTTTCTATCTTTTTAATTGCATAAATAAACCTTTTTTTTTTCGGTTTTTTGAGACAGGGTTTCTCTGTATAGCCTTGGCTGTCCTGGAACTCACTCTGTAGACCAGGCTGGCCTCGAACTCAGAAATCCGCCTGCCTCTGCCTCCCAAGTGCTGGGATTAAAGGCGTGTGCCACCACTGCCCGGAGAATTTTTTTTGAGATAGGGTTTCTCTGTAAAGCATCAGCTGTACTGAAACTCACTCTGTAGACCAAACTGGCCTCAAACTCAAAGATACACACTTGCCTCTGCCTCCTGAGAGTTAGAAAATGCTAGTCTCAAAGGTGTGAACCACTACTGCCTGGCTTCTTTATGATTTTTTAATTAATTAAATAATTAATCAATTAATTTGTTTTCAGTAATCCTTACCACAGTTTTCCTTTCGTTCACTCATCAGTCATCTCTCTTCCTCTTTCCCTGTCTCTTAGGTTCATTCTGCCTCCATTTCTCTTCAGAAATAATCAGGCCAGGGATATCCACAGAACACAGTTTAAGAAGACTACACATAACCTCTCATATCAAGGCTGGGAAAAGCGATAGATTAGGAGAAAAGGGGTCTCAAGAGCAGATGAAAGAGTCAGAGATGCCCCCTCCCACTGTTATGAGTCCCACAAAAACATCAAGCTAACAATCATAGCATATATGCAGAGGACCAGCACAGACCCATGCAGTCTCCAAGATTATAGGCTCAGTCTCTGTGGACTACTATGAGCTTTCCTTAGTTGATGTCTGTGGGCTGTGTTCTGGGTTTTCATTAATGTAGGATCTTAGAGCTAGAAATTGCCTTCAAAACCCTAATTTTAATGTGTCCCAGAGGTTATGTTGTATTGTGTTTTCATTATCATTTTGTTCCACAGAGTTTTTCCTCCTTTGAGACATTTAATCTTTAGTAATGAAGTATTGAATCTATAGGAGTTTTCATATTTACTGAAGGTTTTTGTGCTGTCAATTTTGTTTTATTGCATTGTAGTCAGATAGAATACAAAGAATGATTTGGAAATCTTTCTGAGCTAGTAAAGATTTATTTTTCTGTCACAGGATGTGTTGTTCTACTTTTTAAAAAGCTTCTATATGCTGTTGAATAGAATGCATATTCTTTGGTGTTGTCAGTAGAATATTCTGTAGTGATCTGTTAAATCACTTGATGTAAGATATCAATTAATTCTGATATTTCTCTGTTTATTTTTTTGTCCAGATGATATACCTCTTGGGGAAAGTGGAATACTAGTAGGTCAATGTTAATCTGTGTCTTCACATCCAGTAGTCCTCTTTACTTCCTCTGATTAGTTTTAATTTGAAGCATATTTTGTCAGATATGAGGGCAAGTGATGCCTGTTTGCTTCCTAGTTCTATTTCCTTGGTGTATTTTTGCTCATCCTTTTATTTTTAAGGTAGTGTCTATCTTTAAAACTAAAATGTATTTCTTAAAGGCAACAAATAGGTGTATTTCACTTCATGTTTCATTCAGTTGGTCTCTGTTTTTGACTAGAGATTTGAGGCCTTTTAAACTAGTATTTAAAGTTATTATTGGAATGTATGTGTCAATTGTGGTATGTTGCTGATTTTTGTCTTGTCTGTGTTCTCAGTGGTGTTTTGTGATTTAATGATTATGGCTTCATATTTCTTTCCACAATCTCCTGCTAGGCTTATTCTTCTCTTTGTTGTGAATTTTAATTTTTTTTAGGTTTGATTTGTTGAATATACAAATAGTTAGGCTGTTCATGCAGTGGAAAGCCTTTCCTTCTTCTTCAATCACAGTAATCAGCTTTGCTAGGTAAATTATTCTAGCTTTGTCATCATAATCTTTTAAGACTTGGAATGTATTACTCTGGGCTTTTCTAGCTTTTCAAGTTTCCATTGAGAAATAAGTTTTAATTCTGATGAATTTTCTTTATATGTGATTTGTGTTATTATTCCTCTTGAAGCTTTCAATATACTTTTTTTCATTATGTATACTTGGCATTTTAACTATGATGTACTGTGAAGACTTTCTTTCCTTCTTTTTTTGTTTTTGTCTTCATTTGGTGTTTTGTGTGATTCTTGTATTTTGTATGGCTGTGCCCTTCTTAGTTTGGGGAAGTTTCTTCTATGATCTCATTGAAAATCTGGTTTATCCTACTGACTTGGTAATTCTTCCTCATCTATACCTATTCCACATTTTGTGTTCATTTCCTGTATTTATTCTTTATTTATTGGTAAAAATTGTCATATTCCTTCATTATTTGGTCTAGATATTGTACCTCACCTTTGAGACTGGATAGTCTGCCTTCTGCTTGATTTCATTCTAGCTGTGTGGCTTTCCTTTGAGTTTTCTAGTTGAGCTATTGGGTTCTTCAATCACATTTTGAGTCCTCTTGGTTCTTCGATCTTCATTTTGATTCTTTCTCCTGACTGAATTCCACTCTTAAGTCTTCAGTTATCTGGTTATTCCCATTAGCCTTATATTTGTGCTTTTCTTGGGCATCACCCAGGTGTTTTATTCTCCTGAAGTTCTTCCTCGATGATTTCATTTAGTTTCCGTATCATGGAGTTTATCTAGGTAGTTCTCATTAACAAGCATATCTCTACAACTGTTAATTTTTAAAGAGAAGATTCTGGCTTGATATCCAAATTGTTGGTATTTCTACAATGAGATTTGGGCATGTGGACTTCCTTCGTTAGTTCTAAGTTTGTTATAAATGAAGCAGTCGGGGAAGAAGGAATGGGGTAGGAAATCTAGAGGTTGGAAATGTCTTGGTTGGAGTGAATTCAGATTGACAGAGGGGACTGGGCTGGTGTGCAAAATGTTTTTATTGCTTCAAGTATTGAGCACATAGTAGATCTGTCTGGGTAGAAAGGTTGGATGTGACATGAAAGATTCTGTGGTTTGGGAGACAGGTAATGAGGATACTTTTCCAAACCTAGAGCTACTTTTCAGTGAAGGCAGGGAAGGTAAGAGCAGCCTGATGCATTGGTTGTGGAACCCAGGCTATATCTGGTGAGTTGAGGGAAAATGTAGATGAGGAGGTCAGGTATTCTCATTAGTTTAGACCCTGAAGAAATTCATAGACTTATATAGGAAAAAATACATAAGAAGTTGAGGTGCCTAGCAGGGCTGTGGAGGCAGCTCCAAGGGACCTGTGGTAGTATCAAGCAGAATAGGTGTTGGTGAAAGCCTAGAACTTGGATGCAGCACAGTCAGACATGGTCAGACTAGGGTTTGGCAAGGGATGTTGGATCTGGGCTAGATCTGACAGGTTGTAGAAAAACAAGGATGAGGTGGTCCTGGGTACCCACCAGGGAAGATAGACATTGGTGGGTAATGTGGGACTTCTGGGTATGGAGTGACTTTGTGGAGGCAATGAAGAAACTTTTTTTGAATGATTCTCATACTGGCTTTGGAAGTTACAACATAGGTGAGGCTTGCTGGCCAGTGACCCCAAGGAATGCCTATCTCTGCTTCCCTCCTTGGCACTGAGATTACAACCCTAAAACACTAGGTTTGACTTATTTTACCTGAGTTCTTAGTACTGAGTTTTGGTCTTCATATTTGTAAGATAAGCTGTCACTTCTGCTCTTAATGGTTCTTGACACAGATATAAATTACAGTGTGAAAATGTCAAAACATAGACTGAGCAGATGGCTCAGCAATTAAAGTGCTTGTCTCAGAAGCACGAATATGTGTGTCTGGATCCCCAGTAACCATGCAAAAAATAAAAATTCCAGGCATGACTGCACACATCTCTAACTCAACTGATGAAAGATAAATAGAAACAAATGAATCTCTGGTGCTTACTGGCCAGCCAGTTTAGCCAAATTGATGAGCTCCAGGTTCAGTGAGAAACTGCATTAAAAAATAAAGTGAAGAATGGGAGATGGAGATATGACTGAATCCCTAAGAGTGTTTTCTGCTCTGCCAAGGGAATAGTGTTCAATTCCCAGCATCCATGTGGCAGCTCACAACTATCTGTAACTCCAGGTCCAGGGGATCTGATGCTATCTTCTGGCATTTGGAGGTGCCAAACATACATGCAGGCAAAACATCCATATGCATGTTTTTTAAAAGTAGAAAATGACTGAGTTAAGACTCCCAATATTGTTATGTGATCTTTTTATACTAGAATATACATGTAAGCATACATCTTTGTGCATATGTGCACACATTATATATATACATATATTCATACATGCACAAATAATAATATAGAAAGCCAAATGAGGAAGACACCAATGTGAACCTCTTCCCTCTACATACATGTACAATCTCACACATATGTGCACACATACAAACATGCACACACACACACACGATAAAAGTATCTTCACAAATGCTAGTTTTCTCCTAAATATTCAAAATATGAAAATTAAAATGAAAAATAATGCTAAACATTCATGTAAAGAAGTTAGCTAAAATAACATTTAATTAGATTTCTTTTACTAAAAGGTTTCTACAGTTTTAGAATTTAATATCCATTTAGTTGCCAATATAAAAAGCAATTGTCTTGTAGGGTTTCATTGAACAGACACCCAAGGTAACTTGTAGAAAGGTAAGCATTTAATTGGGGCTGACTTACAGCCCGAGTTGAGGTTTAGTCTATTATCATTATGGCAGGAAGCAAGGCAGTGAGAAGGCCGACGTGGTGCTAGAGGAGCCATACCTTCTAATATGGGACAAGCATATTCAAACCACCACAGCAAGTATTACTTTTACACATATTGACCTAGCTAACATTAACTTTTAACAGGACACAACCTAAAATTGCCTAAAAAGGATCACTTAAAAAATCCTTTGAGAATTTCATGCATGCATTTTTTGATTAAATCCATTTCCACTTCCTCCTCTCTGCTCTTTTCCCATCACTAGCAACAGTGGTGTCATAATGCCTGGCAAATACTGTCTTGCACCAGGCAGTTAGTATCACTCATTCTTGTAATTTTTCCAGCCTCTCTCCAGAGATGATTCAAGAGTAGTGAAAACAGAGTTGATATTGAGTAATTGTCTTTATCAGATTGGTCTGTGGGCATATCTGCAAAAGATTGTCTTGATGAACAATTTATGTGACTCAGCCTTGTGCTGTGGGCAGCACAATTCCCACACAACATCCCTCAGCAGGTGTTTCTGGGTCACATGAGGATGTTAGTCTGAGTCTGAAAGAGCCAGAAATCTGTAAGCAAAATTTCATCATTTTCCTGCTTTGAGTTCCTGCCCTGGTTTCCCTTAGTGATGGACTGTCACTGAGGCAGATAACCTCTTCCCTTCTCAAGCTGATTCACTACTTTGGCCATGGTGTTTATCACAGCAAGAGAAGATACACACATGCTATTTCTAGACCTGATACAGATATACATACACTAAGTATGAACTGTTCAATTATTTAATATGAATTAAAAATTGCTACTTACCAGCTGTATGCAACTGCTATGGATTCCTTGGTAATCCATAAAATGTGCTTCAGACATACAAATTAGCATACACTTGACTACCAAGATACAATCCTTGACTGCTAACAATGTCTGAAACTTGGGGAACTGAAGACTGTAATTATTTCTAGTAACAATAACAAAGGTTATTAGTGGCTGTAGAGGTTTTAGTTCTGGTTTTATGGTTTTCCTTTGCTCTGTGTCGCAGTTATTTTAAGACTAATTTAAATAAGTAATATCATTTCAGTTTGTCCTATAAATTTACCTTATGTCCTTATTCTAATCCAATTGAAAGACTAAAGGGTTAGCAGTTGCTTCAATTACCATCTTATGTATAAAATTGTTTTTATAGATAAAATATTTTATTCGTATGTCTATACTATATTTATATATGCAATAAAACATATATCTCTATATAGATATAGACAGAGATATGATAGCAGCAGAAACAGAGACAGAGACAGCAAGAAAACATACACACACAGAGAAAGACTGAAAGGCAGGACATCATGCAGCTTAGGGAGGTACGAACTCAGAATGTAGCTTAAGATAATCATGATCTTTCTGCCTGTGCCTCTTAAATCTTGAGATTATAAATTATCACCATGTGCAGCTAGCAAAAATATTTGATTCTGATAGATTTTGAGAAAAGTTATTTATATAACTTGAATGCTGAATTTTGGCTTCTGATTTTAAAAAGAAATGTTAACTACACAGACAATTTTATTTCAAACACGGAATTTCCACATTATTCTTAATAGTATCTTAGTTCATCATCTTTCCTGAGCATGCAGGTACAAGCCTGTAGTTCTAGCATGAGGTAGTCTCAGCAGTATTATTCAAGCCAAAGACTTCAACATGCTCAATAACATAGAAGCCCTTTAAGCAATCTTTATATTCAGTTGTTTTCTGACAGTTTTCATTTCATTGCTATTTGTCTTTATTACTACTATATTTTATAATTCTTTAAAAACCCACTCACAACAACAACAAACAACAAGAACCTTATTCTAGAACTGCCAATTTTTGCTATAGAAGCAAAACAGAACAATTTATAATTACATATATAATTTATAATTACAGTGAGGTGTGGGATGGTACACTGCTGATTCTTTATTCTCCCAGAGTCATAGGATAGAGACTTCAAGGCCTCTTCTCACTATGGAATAATTATACTTCTCAAGGACTCCTAAAATCCCTGATACATTCTGATCTGATTGAAGAAAGACCTTAGGACATGTGGAGAGACGCCACATTCTGTCCCCACGGAATGCAGATGATCAGGGCCTCCCAGGGCTTGTAGTGGATGTTTCTAAACACAAAGGCACATGAATGAGTCCCTGAAAACTGGAATATTTGTGTGACTATAGATGAGGCAGTCCTGTTGGAAAGATAGCCAGTATATCTGCCCAGCCCCTGAAAGATTCAGACAGCTGGAACTGGATTTCCACTCCTACTCCCATGAATTAAAACATGGCAAAAAGAGTTGATGACTTGGATAATGTCACAGTGTTAGACCTGCTAGCATGAGGAAGCAGTGTGGCAGGGAGGTCAGAGGTTATGTGGAAAGGCATAACTCCACCATTCCAACAGAGAAGAGCAACAGAAATAGGCTATTACTATGCTCTCACTTTCACGCCCAAGGCGTCATATTTGTTTATAAGCTAAATACAATGCCTGGCACATAAATATGTTGTGAGAATAGGTTTCTTTCTTTCCTTCTTTTCTTCCTTCATTTATTTATTTATTTCAATTAAACATTTTATGAACTACAGATTCTTGCTTTGGCACCCGTTAAAGAAACCAAAAAAAGAAAAATGTAATATTAAAAATTTTTCTTTGACCTAGAAAGCTCTCAAAACCTTAGGTGGCCACAAATGATGACTATAGGACTCAAAAGGCAGAAAACGTGCAGAAGTGGAAGATCCTCATCAAGCCGAGTACATATCAATAAAAGTGAATTCACGTGTGCACATGCACACATTCTACAGCATCTGCATACAGTGCAGCTGTTACAGGGCTCAACCACAGCTGGCTCTGCTCTTTTCTGACTCATAAGCAACATTAAGTGACTTCCTGCACTCTACCGAAATGAGTGCTCTCTCTGCCCACCCAGTGCCCTGCAGCCTGAGAACCTGCTTCCACTTCAGAAGTTGAGTCACTGTGTTTTTTTTCTACCAGCAGATTTCTTAATCTAATTTCAGGGGAAACGATAACTAAAAGTTTTGGCAACTGCAACAGTCTATAATGTTTAGGGGCCAATGGGACCTCAGCAATCAATTGAGCAATTCCAAAAGAAGTAACACATTGTTAGCACTGGACTTTTTATTTCTTAGCCTGATGAATCTAATAGGAATATCATCACCCTGTTACAGGATAGTTTCATTTTAACTTTTTCTGTCTCTGTCTCTCTGTCTTTATGTTTTTCTGTCTCTGTCTCTGTCTGTGCCCCGGCCCGTGGGGATTCGACGAGACCTTAGGGAAGGGGGCGAATGAATGAAAGGACAAGAGACACAAAGAATGAGAGCAAGTCTGAGATTCTGATCAAGCTCTGAAACTTTAACTTTGGGGGCAGTTTATAAAGACACAGCAAACCGGGAAGTTTGGGCCAGGGTTATTGCTTAGGGTTATCCTACTATGGCCTTATTGCCCTAGACCATCCCACTGTCATAACCAGTTCCAAGGAAATGCCAGACGTTCTTCAAGTTCCTGGGACCTGAGACCTGTGAACGTCCTTTCTTAACCTTGCACTGACTAGACTTTCTAAAACAGCAGGTAATTTCCCGGCATTTGCTCCCTTTTAACAATTTTAAACGAGGCTGGCAGGCGAATGCAGACATTAAGAAATCTCATTGGCAGATAATGGGCATTGACCAGAGGGGGGAAGCATTGACCTGATCCTCCCAGTATCATTTGTAATGATGTCTTTTTGGGGAGGAGAGGGTTATTTATCTCATGGGCCATGTAGGATATTGAGGGTCCTAGTCGGCTCCTTTGAGACACAAGAAATCAACACCAACCTCTATGCAATCAGGTTTGCTTTTCAGGAGACTCAGAAGCGGACAATTTGGGTCCTCCCCCTGCTGGTACCTTGTCACGCACCCCTTGCAGGTACCCATGTTGTGTCCGTGCCATGCCGAACCAACGTGCATAGATCTGAGTTCTATGCAGCTCCTAAAGGAGACATGTCGTCGCAAGGCTCAGCCAAGCCTCTATCAGCCGAATCAAGTCTATGATAATGCACTTGTAGGGGTTTAGATGCCAAGGAGTCAATTTGTTGTTTTATAAAGCCAGTGAATCTGTTAAAGGCCCACGGGTGGAAAGCTGAAAGGCGAAGGGAACTGATCACAATGCCCAGGATGTTAGGGCGAAGGGTAGTAAGCCAAGGAGAGGCAGAAAACTAGTTTTTCTTGTTCTCACTGTTTCTTCTGACATTCTAATCTCTTTCTGATCTTGACCACACTATCTCTAACTACCCCAGTGTAGTCAGTCAGTATAAAAACAGCATTCGTCCTTGGGGGGGGGTTGCACAGAGCCCCCCTTGCTGAAGGAAAAGCAGATGAGAAATTTTTCTCTGATGCCAATCTCTAGCTGTTCGATGTCCTTATCAATGGCCCGTCAAGGTTCTGAGTAGTACAAGTCCCGAGGATAATAATAATAATAATAATAATAATGATAATGATAAGGATAAGGATAAGGATAAGGATAAGGATCAGAACTTCCAACAGCGGATACCATGGGCAGCTCATTTTTATCTAGAAAGGAAAAAGAAGGGAATTCTCAGGGAGATTTCTCTTCCTTGGATTTCAATTGTTATCCATTTTATCTACAGTTGGGTCTGGCTTTGTGGAGGTATCTGTTTCGTCAATCTTTCTGGCAGCCATCTAGATGTGCCTTTTTTGGTATCAAACAGACATATCAATCCTCGGCCCCATATGAGAACTGAATCTAGGCCGTTCCATTTAAAGGTAAAAAGGTCCTTCCATATAACTGTGGCATAATTTTTATTAGTCTTAGGGTGCCAGAGGTGATCGACAGCAGATTTGCCATGAGCGTCCAGATTTAGAAAATTGAGGACAACAAAGCATGATGGAGAATATTTCTAGGAGACCCCTTCTGGGGGTATAATTCCCAATCTTTGTTTTTTTTAAAAGCCAATTTTTTTTGAGTTCCTTGCAAAACCAGGGCAGAAGCAACAGTAGCTGCTCCTTCCACACTCAGAGATATTATTTTATGAAGATATTATTTTAAAGTTCCACAATACCTGTTTCCCAATACCTTGTCCTTGAAGATTCTAAGGAATCCCAGTAATATGGGTAATATTAAATTGTCAACAAAACATCTCAAATATCCAACTGCAATAACCAATTCCATATTTTCTCTTAATCTGATATGGAACACCAAGCATAGAAAAATAATGTAGGCAGTAATTAATTACATTTTTAGTTGCTTCTCTTCTTAAAGCAGTTGCAACTAGAAAGCCTGAAAAGGTGTCAATTCACATGTACATGTTTTAATTTTCCAAAATCAGAAATGGGTAACATCCACTTGCTATAATTGATTATGTATAAGTCCTCAAGGATTAACATCATTATCAAAAAATTAAGGACACAGAGAACAAGTTTTTGCAATTTGACTTGCACACTCTCTAGAAATATCAAATTATTGTGTCAAGGTATTACTATTTTGATGATATAAAGAATAAGATTGTTTGGCCAATTGTTACTGTGAGGCTTATAATCTGCCTGGTATACAAATTTGCTGTGGCATTGTCCTGGGGTCCAGGCAACCCAACATGAGCTCTTAAATGTCTTATAAAGATAAGAAAAAGTACATGTTTCTTAAATTAAGCTGTATTTGTAAAATTTGAGAATTAGCAATATCTTTAAAAAGGAACAATTTTAAGCAATTATAAACCATGAGCTATAATATACTGGCTATGAGTATACAAATTGAAAGCTTCATTTTTCAGCATTTCAAACAGTGGCTACAGCACATAATTCAATTATTTGTGCTGAAGCAGGGGGAAACTTAAGAAAATGAACATGTGATCCAATTATATATATAGTCTTCCCATTAGGTGAGCTGTCTGTAAATATTTTCTGCCTTTGAATATTTTCTGGAGCAACAAGCACTCCCCAAAAATTTAAAGCTCGTTGTATGAGCATGAAGGCTTGCATTAAAACTCCTTCAGAGAGACCAACTAATAAAATACCACGCAATGAACAATATACACTGAAAGATTCAAACTCTTAACTTTTTGTATTAAAGCAACAACAAATTTTGTACATAATGTAAGGCTATTAGCCATTCCTTGAGGCAAAACTTTCTAATGATATCGCTTCATGGGTTCGCAAAAATTATAAGCATACTTACTGAGTGCAAACCCCTCGCCTTCACCAGGATGTAAAGAAACAGTATAAAAACAGTCTTCTAAATCTATAATAATTCTATATGCATTTTTTGGAATGGCAGCTGGAGTAGGCAAATCAGGCTGCAATATCCCACAAGTTTCATAAATCTTAAGTCTGAACTTTGTTTTGGATTAATTCTTTGTTTTGAGCAATTCTTTTATTGGCAGGCACAGATATGCTATGAAGGAAAGCAGGCATAATTTTAATCTCTCCAGCATGCTCATTATATAACTTCTGGCCCATAAATTGTTGTGAATGTCTTTGGGTCTGAGGCTGACCTTTCTTCCCCAAGGAAGAAGCAATGTAATAAACTAATTCCGGAAAACATCTTTCTAGGTGCTAGTCAGAGTGACCATGACAAAAGGAATGTCACACAAGCTTTTGCTAAGCCCATTCTGAGCTTTGTCTTAACTCAAGTGTGAGAGTTCTTAATCTGGGCCTATTTCTTGAGACCTGGCCCAATGATTATCCTTCCTATACTGAGGACAAATTCCAGGGGAGTGATTCTGCTGTCTGTCTATGCCTCTATTTTTTGGACAGTCTTTCCAAAAATGACCCATGTCTCCATACCTAGAACATTCTTAACACCTCAGCGCTGTGAAAGCATAGCTTGGACTAAAGTTAGCATTCTCACAAGCCAATTGTATAAAGAACAACTCCTGCCTGGGGTCTCTAAAATTTCTACCAGCCCTCTTAGCAGCCTACCTACAAATTCCTAAAATGGTTTGTCAGAGCCGTGTGTGTTCTAGATAAAACTCCCACTGAGAGCTCTGTTTAACTATATTTTTTAGTTTCCTTTGCAGTATTAGAGTGTAACAATAATTTTGGGAAACCAAACTGATTTTTAACAATATAAACAATTTATTTTCTCTAAAATCAACACCAAGTACATTACTTTCATGTTACTAAGTTTGGCTTTCAGTTCTTATATATGAATGCATGATAGTGCAGCTTTTAATACCTCTTAAAGAGACATTGTTTTAAATCCCATCTTTATACATCTGGTTTCTGAATGACTCCAATCCTGAGTTACCAGTTTTAAGCCAACTTTCTGTTACCAAAGTTGCAAAAAAATTTTTTTAATCATACCAATAACTTACAGGCAAATAATCTATAACCAAGACATGCAGAATATTTTATACTTTTGAAAGCAGTCAGAAGCAAAAATGAAGTGGCTGCACATATATTTAGACTAAACAAATTTTTCTTGCTTTTTCTAGCTGTAATTTCAAGAGAACCACCTTGTCACCAGTTGAACCCAATATTCATAGTCACAGATTTTTCTAGGAGAAACATCTATTAGCTCTTTACCATAGAAGCCATAAAAACCTTCGGGTCCCTTTAAGATCGGCTTTTACATCAGTGAGACCATGGCAGGGCCTCTCCATCTGTGCTAGACTCCTAACCACAAGTGTAGGGCTTCAAAGGCCAATTGAAACTTCTTTTTAGTTTTACTTTTTCTTCTCTCTCTCTCTTTCTCTCTCTCTCTCTCTCAAGCTACTTAAAAACTAAATCAAGGGCTTAACAACCAGCAGATAAAGTTTTAACCATTTTCTTTTAAACATGAAACATGGAACAACATTCAAGCAATGAAACAAAAACACAGACATAAACTGACAGACATGGATAGATTGGTGCACCAAGGACAAAAAATAGACATAGAGAGCAGTACTGAGGGTCTCTCCCGGAGGAGCCAGAGAAAAAGCAGGACAGTCTCCTGATTTTCTCCTGCTCCCAGGAGGGCTCTAAAATCACCTTTTTCTTTTCTTTTGTTAATACAGCCAGAGAGTGGACAACTGCATTAGCCCTTTCTCTCCCTCATCTCCAAGGTTTAATGTTTTATCTCCTCCTTAGGAGGTGTAGCATTTTTTTCATCAATAGTCTCCTCTTGGGGAAACATCGACAAACATCACCAATGAAATCTTTTCTATTTGGGAAAAGGGAAAAATTCTATTCTATCTCTATTTCTATCTTCTATTCTAACTCTCTATTCTAACTAACCTAACTCACTATTCTAACTCTATTTGTCTTTTCTATTTGGGAAAAGGGAAAAGTTCTATATTCTAACTCTCTATTCTAACTCTTCTAACTAACCTAACTCACTATTTTAACTAACTCTATTCTATTTGTACATCTTTCAGAGTACATGGTCACATGTTACAAGGTTCATCACAAGTTCACACCAAAATTCCAAAGAATTTTTTAAGATCCTTTTTTCTTAACCCTTACTCCTCATGCCTTGAGAGACTCCTTGAGACCCTTTAAGAACAAATCATGTTTGCTCAATGCTTGTCCCATAATTGCGTTGCTTTTTCTTACCTTCACCAGATCAATCTCACAGGCGGGTGACTCTGCAGCGATCACAATGCGGATCTCCTCTCTTCTCTCCAGAGAAGCATCGATCCTATGCTTTCGGGACGTCCCTATGGAAGCAACGTTCGATCGGACCCCAACACACAGGCCCCACGTTAGGCACCAAGTGCCCTGGCCCGCGGGGATTAGACGAGACCTTAGGGAAGGGGGCGAATGAATGAAAGGACAAGAGACACAAAGAATGAGAGCAAGTCTGAGGTTCTGATCAAGCTCTGAAACTTTAATTTTGAGGGCAGGTTATAAAGACACAGCAAACCGGGAAGTTTGGGCGAGGGTTATTGCTTAGGGCTATCCTACTATGGCCTTATTGCCCTAGACCATCCCACTGTCATAACCAGTTCCAAGGAAATGCCAGACGTTCTTTAAGTTCCTGGGACCTGAGACCTGTGAACGTCCTTTCTTAACCTTGAACTGACTAGACTTTCTAAAACAGCAGGTAATTTCCTGGATTTGGCTCCCGGCATCTCTGTCTCTCTCTCTCTCTCTCTCTCTCTCTCTCTCTCTCTCTCTCTCTCTCGTCCTTTGTGTGTGTGTGTGTGTTTGTGTGTGTATGTGTGTGTGTGTATGCATGTGTATATGTGTGTACACATATTTTAAGAGCTTCTCCAGTAGTAGGTTACTCTCCAGAACATACCATCTTAGAATCCTAAGAAGTGCCAGAGTCCAGACATCCAGATAATAGAGTCTCACATGTCTCAGTTAGACCCTATTGCTGAAGATACTAAAGTCATAGAACATGGAGAAATCAATCTGGGACTAAGTTGGAGACTTCATCCCTGCAGAATAGTTTTTATAGTGCTGGAAAGTTCAATGCACTCTACCGGAGGAGAAAAGAATACAATAGTCTTACTTAGCCATGAATCTTGTAAGCTACAATAATGACTGTTTTTGCACATTATTTGCATGTCATTTGCAACAGCATTTGTTCAATAGTGGCATTACTATTATGAATGTAAATCATTTTCTGATAGGATTAAGTCTGGTTCCATAGGATGAACCCATAACTGTTACCATTATTGGGCCAAGAACCTATGGATAATCATATTATAAGCCCAAGGGAGGAACCTACTTCTATAAATAGACACCTAATAGCTTATTGTTATTTTAATAGATTAATATATCTTTTATTCTTTATCAGCAAAGCTTCTATCTGGTAGATGGTGATTCACATAGAGACTCCCAACTGGCCTAGGTGCAGAGGAGAAGAGACTTTGGAAAGTTCAGCCCGAGATAAAACATGCATACCATATTTACTCCTCATAAGACTTTCAGAAGAGGAGTTGGAAAGAGTCTAAGGGGCACAGGATTGGTATTACAAGAAAAGAGTGTCTTCTGAACACAGTAGGGAACTTGCACATATTATATGACTGTGATAAGATGAAAAAAGACTTTCACAAGCTCAAACCAGACCAAATCCCAGTAAGGTATGGGAAGTTGGGGATTAATTTATGCATGCCCCTTGCACATAGGGACTTATGGATGTCAGAAGAGGACCTCTTATCTCCTATAATTGGCGTTACAGGTGGTTGAGAGCAGGCTGAGGAGCTACTGGTGATTGATAACTACAGAGAGGGGGAAGAGTCAGCTTTCTCCAGTAGTGTAGCCCCTGATGGATTGCTCCAGTGTTCATGTCTAAGAATACTTGAGCAGCACAAGTTGGCTTGATGAAATTTAACAAATAAGAATTTTAAAAAGTGCAAACTTGGGTGGTAGGGAATATGATCAAAACAAATTGTACAAATTTCTCAAAGAACTAATATATATATATATGTTTATATATATGATATATATAATAAATAAATATATATTATATATATTTAAATATATCTTAAAAGTTGCATAAAGTCTAGATGTTCCATCTGAGAAGTCCTTCGGTTTCTCCTATCTAGGTAAAATGCCACCAAATCTTTAAAGATGGCATTGAAGACACAAAAAGTAATTTTGAAAAATCATACAAACAAAGAAAATTAATATAAAAACCAAACTTTAAAATAGTCAATATTTTAATCATTTTACAGGTAAGTTAAGCTATAATTTCTGGTTTGCAGAAATAGTATTTTATCTAAGTTCATAAACTGTTTCACAAAGCTGGGTTTCTTTTCTTTTCTTTTCTTTTCTTTTCTTTTCTTTTCTTTTTTTTTTTTTTGAGATAGGGTTTCTCTGTGTAGCCCTAGCTGTCTTGGAACTCACTCTGTAGACCAGGTTGTCCTCAAACTCAAAAATCTGCCTGCCTTTGCCTCCCAAGTGCTGGGATTAAAGGTGTGCACCACCACTGTCCAGCAGCTTGGATTTTTCTTGCATTACTTAATTGCAGATGCTAAGAAAGCTGAGGGACGTCAATTAACAATATGGAAATTAATTTTATTTCTCTGGGTTCTATCAACTACTATATATAATCTTTTACTAATTTAGTGTATTTTGCCCATTAAAAAGATAATTTTCTTAATTAAAATTACAAAGTAATATATTTCCAAGCCATAGAAACACTAATGATATAATTTAACACATATAAAATCAAAAGTCAATTTTGAAGGCTGAAGAGATGGCTTAGCAGTTAAGAATGCTTGCTGCTCTTGTAGAAGACATGGGGTTGGTTTCCAGCATCCACATGGCCCTTTGTAACTCCATGGGGATCAGAAGGCTTCTTCTTACCCTCATATGTTCTTACTGCATGTCACACACACACACACACCCAACCAAAAAATAAATAAATAAATTAGTGTCTATATTGGTGGATGTGTTTAACTTTATTACACTTTTAAAACTCAAAAAATAAAACTGGTATCTTGAAAATTGAAATTGTAATTGTAGAAGAAGAGAGAAATAAATACCCTTTGGTGAATATGATCATGCCTGATACTTCCTGTCTATGGTTTTAGCTCTGGTTTTAAGTAGGCTGTATTTATGTCTGCATAAGTATAGCCTGTCAGCCTTGCTTACAGCATGGCGTAGGATCATGGGAATCACACAGGAACCACCTGGTACTCACAGGTGTGCAAGCATGACAAATTCTTGGCTGATGAAAGATGGGCCAATGTGAATACTTCTCACATCTTACATGTTGGTCAGTTCTTATGCACAGCATGGGTTTATCATGTAGTCCTACTCCAAGAACTATCCATTGATCATAGTAATAACTAGTTAGTACTTGTGTTGGTATTTCTTCCTCCCTGATGGGACTTTCTTTATTAGTTATCTTGGTTTGTGTGTATGTGTGTGTGTGTGTGTGTGTGTGTGTGTGTGTGTGTGTGTATGCTACTAGGACAGACTACCTACCACAGACTCTTTAATTTGAACAAAAATAAAATTATTTGTTAGTTGTGAGACTAGGAAATACAACATCAAGTTGTTACCACCTAGCAAGAACTGCTTATAAGTGTTTAAAAGGGAACATTTATTTTGCACTGCATGGTCTACTGTTTATCTATTGATTTATTGCCAAAGAATAACCTTGAATAACTTACATAGTCAAGTATGATCTTGAACTCCTTGAACTCCTTCAATCTTTACCTTAGTGTGGAGACTATAGGTATTGCTACTAATCTTAGATGAAATTGTTGACATAGATATTTTAAAATAGCGGCACCCATTCTGGCTTTTAGTTAGGGAGCCACCATGTTCCCAACTAGGCTAGGCCTGAGGTCACAAGCAGTGGTGTGTTCTCGCTGCGGTGGCGGCGGCGGCGGCTGCTGCTGCTGCTGCTGCTGCTGCTGCTGCTGCTGCGGCTGTGGTGGAGGCAGCGGTGGTGGCTCAGTCCACAGGCTCAGGCAGCCAGAGACACTGGTTCTGCCAATCTTACACGCTGTCTCCACAAGGCTGGGCTGAGCCCAGACCATCCTGCTAACCATACTGCAGTTCACGTGCTGTCCACGTGCTATCTACGCTAGCCATGCCTGTAAGGCTTACATCATATCAACACCTGCAAGGCACGTGGTAGCCACGCGCCTACAAGGCACGTGGCAAAAGTGTATAAATACCTCAGAATTCCCTTCAATAAAGGAGACTTGGTAAAAGACTTGAGACTTGATCAGAACCTCTGTCTTGTCTCCATTCTTTGCGTCTCCTGCCCCAAGAGCCCCACTCTCTCTCTCTCTCTCTTGACCAGAGCACTTAGCCCCAAAGTGTTGAGGCAGAGTATGGGTCTCAACATTGTGGTGCCCAATGTGGGGCTCCAGTAAGTGGGATACAGTGGAAGACACCCTGCGCTGCAGAACCAGTCAGACTGACAAGAGTCTCAACGTCAGGCTCCAGTAAGCGGGATACAGTGGAAGACACCCTGCGCTGGAGAACCAGTGGACTGACAGAGCCTCAATGTTTGAACTCCAGTAAGCGGGATACAGTGGAAGACACCCTGCGCTGGAGAACCAGTCGACTGACGGAGCTGGCTGAATTCGGAAGTGAAATAAAGATGATTGCATAGTAACAAAAATGGGGCAAGAAGTAAGTAAGCAGAAACAGATGAAAAAGGTTTTAAAGATGCAAGGAGTAAATTGCAGGCTGCTCTGAGTCAAAAGAGCCAAACAGATAGATAAAGGTTATAGTAACAAAAACAGGGCAAGAAATAATTAAGCAGAAACAGATGAAAAAGGTTTTAAAGATGCAAGGAGTAAATTACAGGCTGCTCTGAGTCAAGAGAGCCAAACAGATAAATAGATAAAGGTTATAGTAACAAAAATGGGGCAAGAAATAAGTGAGTAAAAACAGATGAAAAAGGCTTTAAAGATGCGAGGAATAAATAGAAGGCTGCTCTAGACAGAGAGCTAAGCAGAATGATAATGTTAATTGATTTAACTTTCAAAATGGGCGTGATTCTGAGTTATATAGTTATATTTTTCTGGATAAAAACTCAATGTAAAGGTTTTTCTGGTTACTGGCTTAAGGAAAGGCTAATTTGGAAAAAAAGGTTTTTCTATGAGTTTTCTGATGAGGTCATTAAGGTAGTATTATGTCTTCCAGAATTATATGGATCAGACACGACAGAGGTAGGCCTCCAGAACACTAGATTTCAGAGAATCAAAATAATTATCTTGATACTAAAACTTGTTTTGAGATTTGTATATTACAGAATACACAGCCTTGGTGAATGAATCTTCTTATCACCTGCATGTTCACTGATGCCCTGGACTTCCAGCTGGATGCAGTTAAGACAGACTTCAGAGGCTTATCAGTTTACCCTTCCCCTCATTCCTCTTCTAAAAGTCAACGCCCATGTTCAGCTTGAAGAAGTTAATGAGGAGTCGGCGTCCCAATTCCCTGGACTTGGGGACTGAGGTGGTTAATATTAGGCTGTCTTTATCTGTATAATTGTTACTAAGCTGATGCAAAATTCAAGGATTTCATTGGTATAATTTCTTCTATTGAAAATTTGTGGGTACAAGGCTTAGACCTTTTACTTCTCCAACAGGGGAAGTTGTGTGTTGCCTTAAAGAGTGTTGCTTTTATACCAACTATTTAGGCATTAAGTCTCTTGTCTCTTGGGTTGATATGGTTCAACTGACTGATGGCTTTTATATGACAACAGATAGATGCTATTCAAATGAAACCCATACAGGTCCAATATTACAGGCTGGAAGCAGGGGACTCTTAAACCTCTGTCATCAAGACAGGCGAGGATTAACCCCTAACTTACGCGCTAAGCCGGATAGCCAATGACGGGTAAAGGAACACTTCAAGACCATTGCCCCTAAAATAAGGGAGGCCTCACCATCTTAAGTGAGGCTGGGGTCCTTTGTTCCAACCTAGGACAGGCACGGTTTCTGTAAGTTTTCCCAGCCTTCCCTTTTGAAAAAAAAAAAAATTAAAAAGGAGACCTGTTGGGAGCTGACTTTTAGCAGAAAGTGGCTAGATTATCTTTGCAGCCATCTGGAACCATATACCCTGATAAGAGATTTGGTTTTCAATAGCCTACAACAGCTGAAGCACACTCTGATATCCCACATATTTTGTGTTGCTGTTTATTGCCCCCAGCTGCAAGGCGCATGTGGTAGCCACGCCTGCAAGGCATGCGGTTCACGTGCTGTCCACGTGCTATCCAGGCCATACATGCCTGTGAGGCGCATGTGGTATCCACGCTATAGACGCCTGTAAGGATTACGTCATATTCACACCTGCAAGGCACATGATATCCATGCACCTACAAGGCACATGGCAAAAGTGTATAAATACCTCAGAATTTCCTTCAATAAAAGAGACTTGAGACTAGAGACTTGAGAAAAGAGACTTGAGACTTGAGATTAGAGACTTGACCACACACCCTGTCTTGTCTCCATTCTTTGCGTCTCCTGCCCCAAGAGCCCCACTCTCTCTCTTGACCAGAGCACTTAGCCCCAAAGCGTTGAGGCAGAGTAAGGTTCTCAACATCTATCCTCCTACATTTCTGCTCTCTCTAGCTCTTCCTCTTCTTTCTCTTCTCCCTCTCCTTACTCCTACTCTTCCTCTCCGTACTCCTCCCACCTTAGCTCCTTCCAACTTGCAGGGAAAATTTCCCGCTATATGGAATGATCTTTTATCACCCAGTTTTGATGGAATGTGAGGATGGACTAAAGCACTTTCATATTTGATATTGTGAGGGGATTTTTATCTTCTGTATTGTAAAAGGTATTAACATGCATATGTTACTACTAGCATAGCACATACACATTGTTAATGGCTTGTTCTGAGTTAACACTTCATCATGGAGGGCTCTGGAGAAATACGTAGTTGATACCAGTAGACAATGGACTCAGTATTCAAAGAAGTGCAGACATCCAGAGAATAGAGAAGAGTTCAATAGATAGAAAGAGGAGAGACACAGATATCACACATCTGAGAATATGGCTGATTGCTTGAGAGTAGAAGAATGATGAATCTTTTGTTCCCAATGTAAGGAGGTTTCCCAAAATGAGTGTTAACCTACTGTCTTCTCAGGCCACTGGGTCTCAGACTGAAGCACAAACTTAAACCCATTTGTTGCCTTTGCTCATTAGTATCTATGATGATTCAGTTATTATTTCAATAGTAGATATTATTTCAATATCTACTATTAGATATTGAAATATCTAATTTCAATTATTAGATTGAAATTAATCTAATAATTAGATTATTATTATAATAATAATATTATTATTATAATATTATAATAATATTATTATTATAATATTATAATAATATTATTATTATTATATAATAATATTATATTATAATAATAATTATTATTGGCTAGGAGTATGGAGGCCAGGAAGTGGGGACTATGGGACCATTTTGAAGATTAGCCACCATGCTTCCATAGTACTGCTTTCTGAATCCTTGGGCTCACTTCCAAAAAAAACAAAAACAAAAACAAAAACAAACAAACAAAAACAAAAAAAACCTTTGCTGATAATGTAAGGGTTTTGCCTCCCCTGTGAATCCATTCAGTGATTCTCCAGCCAAAGTGATGTTGGCAGTGGAATTCTTAATAAATCATAATGATAAACCTTCATGACCTTTTAGTGTTCTGGCAAAGAGAGACATCCGTCCTCTCTCTTCACGCAGCAAGAAGTCAGCCTCCCAGAGAGCAAGAAGGGCTCCCTGCATCTCCCCTTCGAACCTCCTGCCTCCAGACTATGAGAAAGTGCATTTTGCTAAGTCAAAGAATTCTCTTTTTGCAACAGCAGGCAAAGCTGATTTTGCACAGTCTTCCATCACAAGATCCTTTCTAGAGTTTAAACTGTGCTGGGCAAGTTGAGTGATTCTCTAATACTTTTAATGAGGCAAATAAATGCTTGTAGATATTGATATGGAATGAGTTCTAAAATATATTATTAAATCCAAGAAGAGAGACATAAAATGTTTCTATTTTAGTATGTCATAAAGCTGACACACTTAAAAGGAAACTTAATGCTATATACTAGTAATAATTTTGGGGAAGAAGATGGGTTTGTGTTTATGATTTTCATATAAGTACTATTTGAGTTTTTGAAGCACATTCTGTATTCCTTAAAAAAAAACAATTTGATTTGATTTGATTTGATTTGAAAGGGAGTGATACTATGGCAATTTTTATTTTCTTTATAATTTTCTGCCTGAAAAATCTCGTAGTACTTCAAAAGATAAATGTATCAGTCAAAAACATTATCGTCTACCAGGAAGAACTGAGGGTATTAAAAAAGAAAACAAAGCAATAATAAAAGCAATCCTAAATCAAGACAGAACGATATTCTGTCTCTCCAGGTGTGAGACAATTATTTCATGCACAGGGAGACATAGAAAGGAATCGTAGAAATAGCCACCCATGCTGAAGGACACTCACACTTCTTGGGACTCATGTTCTGTCTGTGAGTCCTTTCTCTAAATACCATATTAAAGTTGAATACATAGAGAAATAGCCTGGAAGAATACTTCTGAGACAATCTGAGTTCTGATGTAAAGCAACTGGGATCTTGTTCCTATGATCTTTCTGACAGTACAGACAGACAAGCAAAACAAAACAAAACAAAACCCTCTTGTCTCGAAAAGGTTTAAAAAAAAAAAAAAAAAAAAAAAAAAAAAAAAAAAAAAAAAAAAAAAAAAAAAAAACCTGTCTTGTAAAGATAAAAAAAAACCTGTCTTGTAAAGATAAAAAAAAAAACCCTCTTGTCTGAAAAGAAAATGAGAGGTAACATTGATGAACCAGATGATAAGTGAAGAGGAAGTTTTCATCATAAGCATCCCTCTCTCCAAGTTAGAGACACCTGTTATGTTAGAGTCATCCAAGTTATGACATCATCTTACTAGATGAGGGTCAGCATAATCAGAAGACACTGTGTAGCTACTTAAGGGTGTTGGAGACAGCAGCCACTAGGTGGCACCAAACAGCAGTTGGGAATCGGGATAGATTTTGTTGTATACACAGGTCTCAATTACTGATAGATTCTAGAATCCGAAGCCCAGTTTCCTAACCTGGAATGAAGCCTGGAAAGTCACTTTGACTTTCAAAACCAGACCTGTGTGCTAATAGCAAACTGTTGCTGTCAGAGTTATAAGATAACTCTCATAGATGAATGATTTCTCACTAACAATAACACATCAACACCAGATCAGAATTTATATTTCTACTAGAGTACGTGACATGCCAACTCCATGTTAGTGTAAGGAAGAGAGGAGATAGACCAGATGCTAAATGAATTCTTAAAAATCATTTTGTCAAGAGAAAGAAGGTAAAGTTTTAGAAAGTCAATGCTGTCCCCTAATTTCTATTTAAATTATGCCTTATATTAAGAAGATTTTATCATGTGGTCCATTTTGCTAGCAAGGTAATATGTACCTGATCCATTGCATCGTTGGAATGCTCTGGGCCCTGAGCACGGCCATGCATTCATTCTGGTATTCAGGGATATTAAAGTGTCACAACGCAATCAACACTGCTGTGTAAACAGATATAATATCAATATCAAGTCAATACATTGATTAATACCTACTCTAAAGCATCATATTCCCTTCATCCCAATACAATCTATGCCCTTGGCTTAGTTTCATGTACAGTATATGTAAATATGAAATTAGATCAAAATCTTATTAATATAAGGCATAATTTAAATAGTGTTGAAAATGCAAAAAATAAAATAAGCCTCGCTGGTGTAAAAGCCAGCGTCCTCTGAGAGAAGCTATGTTTCCTCAGGTCTGGTATCTATTGTTGGGTTTTAATTTGTGCCCTTCAGTGGACACACAGTATGTGCCCTTGCAAACAGAACTCACTGGACATAGCAAGCACAACACTGAATGTGCTTAAAAACACCATTGCCAGACGGAGAAGAGAATACGTAGCTTTGGATCCTGTGCAGACCAGTCATTCCACTTATAGACGCTCAACTTTTTCCTATGAAACTGGATTTAAAAGTGAATGATAAAAATGGCAATCTTTATATCATGTTTTTCCATTTTCTCTTGTGGTGAAAAGTCTTTCCCTTGTTCTGTTCCTTACCCCCCCCCCTTTACTTTTGGATAAGTGTAGCCCTGGATTTTTAGAAATTACTAAACCATACACATTTGTCTTCTAACCCAATTAATTATTTTTAAAACCATCTAAAATTTAATTATGAAACTCTTTTCTCCTTCTCATGCTTTTTTTGTTCAAGAAACAGTAGAAACATCTTTTAGTGTGAAATTCCTCATGGTTCCTGATTCAGAGTGGCCCTTTCTCAGAGACTATTTTATTTTATTTTATTTTATTTTTAGTTATTTATATGTATGCTGTGTGTGTACCTGAAAAGGCTGGAAAGGCCTCTGCATCCTTTAAAGTTAGAGCTGTAGCAGCAGCTGGGTGCTGGGTGTGGAGGCACAAACACTTAACCCTGAGCCATCTCTCCAGCCTCTGAAGCAGTTCTGCCCAGTGAAAGGTGGTAGTAACATAACTGGCTGTGGGTACCACTCTCCTCTGAAGCCATAGCTCTGAAAATAAATGGTCATACCTGTTATTTTTTAAATAAATTTATTTATTTTTATTTATTTATTTTTCTTTACACATGTGGAATATTTACACAGATCTTTCTTCCTTCTTTTTGTATGATTTCTGGGACACCAGTTTGTTTTTCCTCCACAACTATGTACATGCTTCATTCTAGACTTTTATTTGTTTAGAGATTGTTTCCCGACTTTTCCTTTTCTTTTAACACTGGAGGAGCAAACCAGAGCTCACTTTGTAGCTTTCTCCCCTTCCTGGTTGGTGATCTCCACACTGACCTCAGGACTTTCAGATCATCGGTTTCCAGCCAACTGCTTGGTGCTCTTTATGTCATGTACACACTTAGCTATAATGGATTGCAAACTGAACTCAAGATCTTCCACTTTAACCCTCTGTTCCTCCCAGCAAGGGTTCCTCATCAGTGAGGGACAACACACTCTCCTATTTATATGAGCAAAGCCTTGCTGCTCATTCTTCAGTCCTCCTGTCGTAGTGCTCTGACCTCAGAAAATGCTCTACTGTGTCATCTGGCCAACAAATCCGTGAATCTGAAGTAGCCTAGGCCATCTTTGTATCTCTGTTCCTTTAAAAGCAGTTCTCAACGCAGAATCTAGAAAGAACCTTCTGAAACAAAATGATATTGCAATGTTATCACACTCAGATCCGTCCTGGCCCAAGATTTGTCAGGGTTCCAAAGACCCAGGAAGACTCCTAGATCCTGTATAATCCACTCGTTCTTACTCCTTGCTCTGTGACCAGACTTTTTCCTGGAGAGATGCAGCATAGACTCACTCCACATACAGAGCCCACGGCAAATCCAAGTACAGATCTAACCAAAGCCCAACTTGGTGAACTAATGGTTTGTATAGTGATTGCTTTACAGGAATAGGGAGGGGAGGGGGCGTGTTACTTACAAAAACCAGAAATGACTCAAAGACAGCTGCATCACCACAGCCTATCCCGGCATGAGGAGTCATGGGGACAGCCCACAAAAGGCTGGGAGCCTGGAACCCATTGCACAGCCTACAGGCAGCTCAACATATTGGCGGTGTCTTTTCCAAGTGACTCAGCTGGTCTAGAAGTTCTTCCAGGTAGCTCAGTTGGGTTCTCCTTCTCCCTAGAAGCTGGACTGGTCTCAGTTGTCTTTGCAGCTTGGCTTGTCTAAGAGTGACCCTCAGCCGTCTTCCTTTAGTCTGGGAGAGAGGGATCTTATGAATCGTGTCAGTTTCGGGGCCTTCAGGATGCTGTTTTGAATTGTTTACCTTCTGTATTGTGGAGCTTCCCTGGGAGATGGAAGGTTCCAAAATAGAAGGAAACGTCAAAGCCATTACTAACAGTGATCGCGGGAGTGTTCATGTAATTGGGTTTAATGCCTTGCTTTTTGTTTGTCTATTTGTGTTTATTGTCTTGCTTGTTTTCCTTGACTATTTGCATCTATTGTATTGCTAGACCCTCAACCTAGAACTGACCTTAATACATGCATGTAATCAAAATGGTATAAAAGGATAAAGGAGGAGGGGAATGAGATATCGGGTTCTAGTGAGGGGAAATGGGGAAAGGGGATGATATCTGTATTGCAAATAAATAAAGTATCCAATAAAAAATTTTTTAAAAAGTAATTTCTCTAACTGCCTCTTCTCCGAGGTTTTGTCTGGTATTGTTTCCTCTGTGTGGCACACCATGCACCCCAGAAACTTAGGTGCCCATTGCTTTCCTGCCTTCCATTCACAGCAGGTATCACTCAGCTTCATGCTTCTTCACCTCGCCTTCCACCACATGACAGGTTTCACTCGAGATGTTGACGCTCAGTATCTCCCAGGTCATCTCAGGTTCCACCATGACACGGCAGGCAGGTTTGTTACTTCTGGTCCCACCAAGGACGACAGTTGGCACATAGGAGGCACTCAGTAGGTATCAGTTGAGGAAATGAATAACAACAAAGTAGATATTCTTATCTGACTACAGAACCATCCCCACACTCCCAAAAAACCATGTCAGTTACTACTTTCTATAAGTGATTTTTAAAGATAATTTTCTCTCAGCTACTTGTTTTAATGTGTGTGTTTCAAGTAGTAAAAGTTGAACTGGTGTGTGAGGGAAAAAATACTACTGAAAGCTAAATTCTCCAGTAAATTAAATGTTCATAAAAGCTGAAAACCATATAATATTTGGAAAGGATTTGGGGAGAGATTACTTTTGGAGAATTTAAAAGTCAAAGTGACTTTTCTTTGAAATATGATTAGGTAACTATAAACTTACTTTGAAAAGTTGGAGCTAAAAAGCAAATTTTTCCTCTTGTTCTTTGCTTGCAGTGCAACATTAAAAATTGAGAAAAATTAGTGACCTTAAGTTAAGAGAAGCTTTGCTTCCCATGAGATGATCTCCTTCCCATAATGATGATTAACAAGTTCTGAGAAAAATCAAAGTGGCATTCATCAGACTCTTATTAACCTTGAATATGTGTCTTTATTATCGTGTATTTATTAACCTTACAGGGATGTGTCTGGCCTTGCCACTGCTCTTCTAGGGATTTTATATCCCCCTCCCCTGCCTCACTCACACACACACACGTACGTATACGTACATACACACACTCATACAGAATGGAAAGGAAGTTCAATGTTAGTGGGAAAAGTCTAGTAAAATATCATTTCCATTCTAGGAGACAGGGTATCTTATGTAACACACACACACACACACACACACACACACACACACACACACACACACACACACACACACACACACACACACACACACTGGGCCTGTACTTTGCTTTCAATGTGAAATTTCAAGGTGAATTAAATCACTGTGATTTTCAAGTGTGTTTCTCATAGAAACATCTTCAACAGAGGATCATCCAAGGCTAACCTCAGAGGACAGGTGTTCTAGTCTAATGATGTTGCTGTGCACTTCAGAAGCTAAACTGGTTCCATAGAGATTCAGAGATGCTGATGCTGAGCAGAAACATCTAAGGAGGATGCCAAGTAAACAAGAAAGGAAACATCCTCACGTAGCCCTGGCTACTACAGCTGATACGTTTCATCCCAGTCTGCTAAGCCCAGGGCCTCCAGCTCAACATACTTGGAAAGGATTTGAAACTACAAGGATTTGAAACTACCTTGGCTTATTCTCGTCTCATCTTCACTCTCTGAAAAATCTTGCCAGAAGCCCTGATATAGACCTGAGTACATTGTGCATATATAATCTTTTCCACATGCACATAAATGTAAATGTGCACATACATGTTCTTATATCCTGACAGATTCTTATGTACCACATTTGAGACTGCAATTACATATGGTGTTTCTATAATTAGAAATACCAGTAAACCTGCTTGTAACTGTAAACTAGGAACTAAATAACAAAATGTTAAACCAACACTAAATTTTAAAATATACAACTTTCTAATACCAAATGATTGAAGTAATATGTCTATAATGACAAAATGAATGATAGATTATGAATTGTTTTAGAATGTTATATGAAATTATTTTTCTGTGGTATTTGAATTTCCCTTATCTTACAAATTTTGTTGATATTTCCACCTTTACTTTTCCTTTGACTATATAGCTTCAAAGAAACTATAGAAAATGTGTTTTACTCAGTTTATTTTGAAATACATTACACGTTTTGATCATATAACTTACGAAAGGGTTGGAGGTATCCGAATGAAGGTTTTTAAGGATGTCTGTTTATAGAAGGTTCTGAATTCATGAGTCAGTGATAACTGGCTCACACAAAGGGAGGCACACCCAGAATGAGTGTGGACGAAGTTCAAGGGGCACAGGATGTCTTGTCACTTTGAAACATTTTCAAATGCTTTGAAGTGTTTTTGTACAGCCACCAGTTTTGAGACTATTGAGAAACAAACCTTTAAAGGGAACTTAATAAAGTAATCATCAACATTCTGTTTCTCCTGGAAGTGTTGAATCCAGAGTTTAAGTGAAAGACTTCATCTGGAAAGTCCCATGGGGAAGTCGACAAAAAGAACTGACACAATCTGTACAATGGGAAAAGTTCACCCAGGAGAAATCTTACGAATGCTTACTACCGAAGTCTTTAAACTATGAGTCATGGGTCATGATCCGTCAAGTATTGCTCTTCAGCTTTCAGTAACCATGAAAGTAGATTTTACCCTACTGGTGGTGATAGCTAGAAAAGATAAACTCCTACACAGAGAGGCAGTGGGAGTGTTGGGGGAGGTGGTTACGGGCTGTGGAGGGAGCTACAGGCTGCTGTGATACCTCACAGTCCCAGGCTGGACCTAGTGCCTGAGATAATTTCTTCATCACTGTGTTCTTGCCTCCCTTAAATTTGTCCCATACTTTCAAAAGCCAGCCTTGCTTTTAAAATGAAAACTTTGACATTTATATCAACGTGTACTAGTACAGGGGATAAATTACAAACCACCATACAAGTTTACTAATCAGGATGCATGTCTATATTTAAATATATTATTGGGTTGTTCTATTTCAAATAAAGGTGCCATCATTCAGTATATTAAATTCAGCATTTCACTGGAAACTCCCTAAGATTTTGGGTCACAGTGTCCACAGCTATTATCAAGAAAATATGACCTATATTTCATTGTTAGTTGAAGACTCTGTCTCAGAATTATCTTAGATGTCAATGTACTCCTCAACCAAATAAAACACTAAATAAAAAATGTTATTCTGAGTTTCTTCTTAAAGATACACGACCCCCCCACACACACACATTGATTTACTGCTTTAAAAATCAAATAATTTCAAACTTTCAACTAGCTACATATATTTTCTCTCTGTGTGTATAAATGCATACACTCATGTAGGAAGGTAAAAATAAATAAATTAAATAAATAAATAAATAAATAAATAAATCGAAAGAAAGAAACTAAAGACCCAGCCCTTCTCAGGTATTTTTTTTTTTTTTTTATTTCATGGCCACCCAAAGCTTAGCTGCAAATCTAGCCCCAAGCACCAGAGCTTCCCCATGTAGCTTTGAGATGATGGGAGACCATGACATCATCTGCCATTTCTGTTTTTTTTTTGTTTTGTTTTGTTTTGTTTTGTTTTTTGGTTTTTTTCTGTTGTTCTTATTTGTGTAGGGTAATTAGACTTAGGGCAATGCTGTTTTCCAAGCTCAATAGTTTACCAGCACAACATGAGCAGAGACTTCCTACTTACCCACAGTTTTGGCACAAGCCTCTTTGGCCTTCATTTCTAGAACTTAGCTTCTTTCAATACATCATTCAAATAATTTCTGAGAACTCAGTAGAATTGTACCACATGTTTCCGTCTCCCTCAAGACAGGGGCTTTGGGTCTTCAGAGGCTGGCAGACTTGCCCTGAAGCAGAGGCAGAGTAGCTTTTTACAAAGCTGTGGTCTGGGAACATCAGACCTCCAGGGTGACTCCCTTCATGGTGTCAGAAACAAGGTAGGCTTTCTGCAGCAAAACTGAGACCAAGCTATAATTGTCATGAAGAGTTCCCTAAAGAGTTAGAATTCACAGAGGCATGGCTTAGAAGGCGACATACATATGCTTCTTGAACTTTGGAATGGTCAGTGATAGCTCTGAGTGGCCTGTTCTTGAGGTCAGCTCAGTGCGTCCTTCCCCGCCACACTCTAGGATTCAAGCTTCTTCTGTTTGTGAGTGTTGACAGAGTACATGATGGACTCTTACTGCTTTGTTTGAGTTATTCTCAGCTTGCATGATTGTCCTACAAGAACAGCAATGATCTTGGAAGAGGAGGAAAATAAACCTCCCAAAATGTCCAAAGAGTTTAAAAATATCTTTTGGCTGAAGTCACAAAGGCAGGGTGAAATGCAGGATTCCCAGCCTTCTAGGACGCACTTAGGAGTCCAGTGCAATGAGTCTGACATTTCGCAGAGTGATAACCCCAGAGGCATAACAGTGAAATACCTAATGGTTTGTGAGAGCCATTAGGGACAGCAAGGAACGAGCCACCCAAGGGTTAACAGTCACTCATGTATTATGGTGAGTTTGTTTGAGTTTGAGGGAGGTTTGTTGTTGTTTTGAGATAAGGTTTCACTCTATATGCTGTGGGGACCTTGAACTTGCAACTACAGGCATAATCCACCATATACAGCTACAATCTATGTTCTAGACAGGCTGGAGGAACCCTCAACTCTGATCAGGCCCTCCTAGGCAACCTGGAAGATCTAAGTTGGCCTTTAGGCTTTTAGCATACTAAGACCTATGTGCTCTGAGTCCTCTAGGATCAGATGGCTGTTCCCTGATCTGCTTCTTCTTGCAGCAAGGATTGCAGTAGATACTCATACTGTCCTCCCAGAACCCACATGGGCTGTAAAGGGGAGACTGTTGGACTGTGCATGGTGTTCCTCACACCCAATCACTTGTTACATTAAGTAACAGAACATGACTAGTCTGAAAACAGCTATTGTGTAAATGAATAAAGAAGGAATGCCTCAAATTTCCGAACTGGTCACTATATTTAAAAACAGAAAAGAAGGTACTTCTCTATTCCTCTATGTTCTATGATTTTGGACTCTATGTATTTTGCATTGTTCTTATGATTGACATTGGTAATTTAAATTTTTTAATTTTTAAAATTTAATTTTAAATTTAATTTTCTAAAATTTTAATTTTAGAAAGAATATATTTTAGGTCTTTGGTTACTTCTAATTCTCTGGAACTCTGGCATGTTTATAAAATAGAGGAAAAAGTTTTGTTCTGAATGTTTATGAATATCAAATATTTTTATATGATAATAAAATATATAATCACAGTTTTCCCAAGACCTATCTACTATATAATTCACATGTATAACTTTTTAATTGTGCTGGGTATTGAACACTAGGTCTTTGACACGCTAGCTTCATGTTTGAAAAAGTTTAAATTCTATGAGTAAAATTGTATCAGAGCAAAACAATGTAAGAGTTATATCTGGATGCTCTTCCTTTCAGTTATACAAGGTCGTGAAAATAGATCATCAGGATTCCAGAGAAATGGCCCAACAGTTCAGAATGCCCACAGCCATTCTAGCCACTCTAGAGGACCCTGGCTTACCCCCCAGCATCCAAATGGGAGTTCACAATCATCTGTTACCACAGCTCCAGGTGTGTTATCCTCTTCTGGCCTCTGTGGGAACAGCATGCATATGAACCACATATGTGTATATGCAGACAAACACTCACACATAAAATAAAAATAGATAAATCTTCTAAAAGACACTACATAAAATAAAAATAAAGCAACCTTTTAAAAAGAACACTCACCTTTAAAAGAACAGAATATTGATTTTATAGGAAAATACTAAGCTACATAAACATGTGTCATGTGATATTTGCAATACAAACTGGTATATTATTTAGCCTAGAGGGACAGGCATAGTCTATGCCAATCTCATTTTCAGAAAAAGCAATGGAGACAACCAGTGTTTAAATAGACCCACTACATAATAAAGCGGTTAGACCATATGCTACTAAGAGTAATGCATTGGTTTAAATTAAACTTCTATGAAGAGACTTTTCTTCTTGGTGTATAAAGTAACTTTCAACATAAGCTTTAATATTATTTTATGAGTTTCAAAGTGCTGGAGGGAAAATTTTACATTTACAGTATAATTTTTTTGAATCCTTTGGGCTAAAACATTTAAGCCCTCTTCTAACTTCTGCTTAGTAAATAGCCTTACTTAAAAATACCCATAAGCCTATTCATAAGCCATCTGTATAGTTCTAAGGTTCCTATATATTCCCCAGCACATGACCTCCACAATAGTTTGGAATTAAGATCTGAAGACTATGTGAATGAGGGTCACAGACAGTAGGTGGAACCCACAGCTTAACATCAGGAATTATTTCCTCTTTTTATTTTTCAACTGAAAACAAAACATGTTATAAGAAAAATATTTCTCCAAGTGAAGTATATAACAATTCAGTACCTACTATTCATTCTGTTAATGAAGACTGTAGACATTATTCAATGATTGAATTTAAGGGATTTGGTCCAAATCCCTGATCTCTAAGTTAATACTCTCTGGGTGGTGAAAAAAAAATAAAAAATAAAAAAAAAAGAATGATCAAAGGCAAAGTTGATGTTGAAAACAGGCAGGGGTCCTGGAATTGAATGAGAAAATGCATCCATGAACCCTGGAAACTGGAACGGATATGAGAATGAGGACAAAAGTCACAGGTGCTGAGTGCCTGAACTCTCCAGGGGCTGATCTGCACCATCAACACCTAGGATTGCTTCTAAGGCTCCAGTGTCTTTAGGTTGGCTTGCAGTGATAACTGGACTTCAGTCCCACACAGCTGTGATTCTGATTTATCTGCATCTCTAATCCATCTCTATTGTTTATGCCTTTTTAGGAAGGTAATGTATGCCTATATGCCTATCTCCTGCCCCACATCTTTGTATGGTATATCCTCCTTTGGAGCAGAATTTTGCAGAACAAAGCAGAATGTGATGTTTTTAGGGAATCAGCTCCTCTATTAGATTCAGTGTATGCTGAGGTCCTTGATACACTTAGACTTGAGATCCAACCCATGTTTTCTTAAATTTCATGTGATCTACTCTGAACTGTCTTTTAAAAGTACTTTCACAGGACAGTGGATGCTGTGGTCTGGAACAGTAACAAAAAATATATTAAATTTCTTTTTTTCTTTGAAATGATATTGACTAAACTTAAGCTATGATTACTTCTCATTCCAGGTGCCTGAAAAAGATAGAAAATGGCATTCCTTTTATGAATCTATAGGCTTCAAGCTAACAACAAAATTTGCTCATAGCATTTTGGCTTAGGAGACAGTGGAACACAAGCCTACACTATGACCTTTCTAGTTTGATACTCAGTCCAGCCAAGGATATTTGTACAGCTATTTCTGTCTTTAAGTAGTATCACAGGTGACATCCTGAGGTTGTGAGAAAATTTTAATCAAACTCTAGTTTGAATCTCTCATGCCAATTTTAAGTACCAAAATGTGAAAAGAGTTGTTTACTTCTTTCATGGAAGATGCTGGGGGGTTTTCTAGGCTTCCATTTCTCTGAAAACTATCACCTAACAAGTAGAATGTATTATTAGAACAATTGGAAAGACTAAGCTTACATCAGACAAGAGTCGCCAAATAGGTCTTACCTCTTTTTCAGAGAAACTTAGTGGTGGTAAAATCTTTGAAAGTAGCATTTGCAACTGTATCTACTCTCTACTCAACTTCTACTCAATTTCCCATGTGTGCTTTGGACTCTGGATGCTGTAAGGTCAAGAAGGGAGACTGCCTCAGTCCATGGAAAATGCAGAGAGAAAAGAGCACTTGGAATCTCTTCAGAAGGTGCACGGAAGTATAGTGGCACATGTGTACAAGGTGCATGTGTGCACAGCCTGCACTTGAGACATACACATCTGTGGGCGTTCACTGATGCATGGCACAGGCAGCTGGTGTTTGGAGACAGGCAAGGCTGACTTCTCTCCAGCCTGAAGCTTGGAAACTGTTCACCTGTTCACCTGAGACTTTTTTTTTTTAACTACTCTTTGTGTTTGGAAGAAAATACATGGAGTCTGAAGCTTTCTGTGCCAACACTAAGGTGTCTTGTCTTACTTCATCAGTCTCGGTCCCTCCGTTTTCTCACCCTTGTCCTGACACTTGTGCCCTCAAGGAGAGTAAACTTCATTTTTCATCAGTCACTTTAGACATAAGTCTTTTAAGTTTTATTAAAAATTTTAACTCATTTCCTTGTTTTTCCCTGAAGACAAATCACTGGACAGAGTGATACTGTGTAAGCAACCCTGGCCACTTAGCAGGCAGATGGCCAGCTCATGTACTGAAGAGATTTGATGTACTGAAGAGATTTGGAGGCTTTAGGGACCTGTCCTAACCCTGCTCTACCACAGCGTAATGTAGAGAGTCCAGGCTCTTTTTCAGACAGAACGGTGAGAAACGTGATAACAAAGTCTGTCCATCTTACAGAAACTCTTTTTCCTCCAAACCATCTCCACAAAGCTTCTCTGTCCACTTTCTAGTTTTGAATAAAAAAATAACCTTCACACCTGAATCGACACATTTGTAATGTACACCTATGTGTTTCTCTTATGTAATTTAATTTATGTGCTTGATAATCTAGTAAAAAGACACCAGACTTGAGACAAGATGATTCTTCCATAAACTTTGGAACTCTCCCGAGTTTAATAACAATGTCCGTGCCTTACATCTGTGCATCCTTCTGTGATGTTGGCAGTGCTGACAGCAAGAGAAGACTTTGGTTTCATGTAAAAGTTCCACCCTGCAAGGACGGCTTAACACCCAACCTTCCTGATGATAGATAATGCCTTTCTTCTTGCTCTTTACATCACAGTAACAGAACACATTTTTGTGAAATAGTAAGAATGTTTTCACATGGGTAGAAATGAAGAAGGTAAGTGTCGTTCTGTGTTAGCTGAGAGGCTTTTCAAAGGGCATTCAAAATACTTTATATCTTGAAACAATGGTGTTTCACCAACTGTGTTTAATAGTTCAGATTAAGGGCAGTTTATTTCCTGTCTTCTATTTTATTTTGGGAGAGGGGTTTTGTGACTGCCTATGGAAACACAAAAAACACAAAAACACAAAAAACACAAAAAAATGTCATCGATAGCCAAATCTGATTATATCAGTTATTTTATCAGCAAACACTTCATTCCTGAACTGGTGGAAATGTCTATATGTCTGTCTTACTCCAGAGAGTCATGCCATTGCTTAGGGAGACTGTTTTCTAGGTGATGATACATATAATTCAGAAACCTATAACACTAGTCAGGCAACAGTTAGGTGTTATAAATGTAATTTCTTTTCTACATAAGAAAAAACTCAGCCACTGCTCTTTTTAAAAAGGTAATGTGTTTATTTTTGAATGACTTTAAAGACTGATATTTAGATATTAACCTAGGTACTGGTTCTCTCAGGGAAAGAAAATGTGAGATGAGACAGGGGAACATTCCTAGAAATGAGTGTTTGACCTGTGTGGTCCTTACAGTAAATTATACTAATTCTAAACTTCTGTTTATGTGTGGCCCTTTAAAGCTGATAGAACTTTTCCATTCAGTGGGCAGGTGGATTTCCTGTAGGACCCTAATTGCTTGAAGAAATATGTTGTTTTCTTGTGTTTCCATTGCAACATTAGAGACTAAGAGGGAATCCTCTGTGGTATTTCACATAGGTCGTGGATCTTTTATCTATATGTTGTGTTTGTACTGAGAGGTGAATATTAATAGCTACTGGTGGTGGAGTGACAAGGGGGGAGTTCCCTGTGCATGGGCGGATTAACCTTTCAAAATACATGTTTCTATTTAAACCACTTAGTTACTGTTTGATTGGAGCTCTGAAGACAAAGACTCCGTGTTACACCCCGCTGTACCCTACCTGGATCTGAGAGCAACGTTCATATAGAGCATGGTGAGTGACACAGGACGTGTGCCTTTGCTTTCAGTTTGCTTGAGGATACTCTAATGTTCTTCATGAAATGCTTAAGCCTTGCCTTTTGAAATCGTGTGCACGTGTGATTATGAGCTTGGGACTGTTAGCAACCAGAATATGGGTCTGAGTGCTCCAAGTGAGAAATGACATGGAACTTGTCGCAGGTGTAATAATGTGTGAGGTTTCCCTTTAAAATATTCATTTTAGAGCTTTGCCATTTAGGTATTTCATCCAGACCACATAGGTTATTGAAATGAACTCCTTGCTGTGTGAGCACAATTTAGATCAAATTCTATAAATGGCAACTAGTTTAAGTAAGCATGTGAATAATTTTGCTCCAGTCGCATTCTGAGGTCGCTACAGAGTTTAGCAATGCTGATTAAACAGGGCTCAAAGAAAGCATCATTCAGTGCAATTCATAGCTGGGGAACTACTCCATTGTATTCTGCATATTACTATGTAATCACATTAATATGGACTTCTAAAATAATGTTTTTTTAAAAGAATAAAGTCACTAGGCTTATTTAGTTAGTCTTTTCAAAGGAAATTAGAAAACAAATTTTCTAGGAATAGTTTAAATATGCTCTCAAAGGAAAGTTATTTTAGTAGTGGATAGAAAGAGGTAGGCTCGTTGTCTGTGGGCATCGTGATGCTGTTTCATTAAGTTACAAGCACAGGCAAGGAATTTCTTTATAAGAGCTGCTAAGAGGCATCATCCTTCTTGAGTTTTATCCCAATGGCCTGAGTGCATTCTGATACGTGGTGAGGCTTCCAGAAACTCATTCCTGCAGCTCACACCCTCCAGCGGCTCAGACACAAACAAGAAACAGGTACTGAAGTATTTGTGGAGTGGATCAGTCTTCACAAACTATTTTTAATCAATATTTTGAAACATTAAAATTACAAACTGCAACGTATTTTATAGTTAAAAACTCTCCTCATGTCTTCCTTTCCTTTTTGCCTCCTATGTGTCTGCCTATCTAGCCCTGGCATACTTGTCTCTACTACAGATTGTTCCTGCTCTCTGTTGTCATAAAGTATACATTTGATTAAGATACCATAGCCTCTAGTACGACCTCCCCACTGGATTTGTAGCCATTGTTCCAGTTTCCATGGTATGAGTGAGACACAAGACATAAATAATTTTTAATCACAAGAAGCTTAGTGTTAGGTTCTATTACTTCTGTAAAAAGAACCTAAACTGTATAGTGGGCAAGGAGATGATTAGACCAGTGTAGAGGAAACCAAGTCCCTTCACACTGCTGTGTTCCTGGAGAAGCTGCTGGGTCTCTTTAGGAACGAAGGAGGAGAGACATGAGGAACAGAAGAAAGAACCGCTCGGGTTCCTTCACCCGAACACTTCCTGACAATGATAACTTGAACCTTATTTTAACTATTTTGGAATATTTTTCTTTAGTTTAGCTCTTTAATTTATATAGTTAATTTATAATTAATTTGTTTATTGTCTGGAATTGTGATGGTTCTGATTTTTTAAACATATTTATTTCATGAAGGATGAGTTCTCATGGTGAAAGAAACTCACTTTCTAGACATATGCCTTTAGCTTTAAATAAAGAGGCAAAAATAAATGTATCTTTCCTTGAAATTGTGTAAGCCACGAGAAAAATCAATTTTATTTGAATTAAAATAGGTTCTAAATAAAATATCCCCATAATTTTAATATAAAAACACCACAAGGACACCATGCCTGCAGTAGATAAGAAGTTCAGCCCAAACAAATGACTCTCTTGGCGGATCTGAGAGCTCAGGTTCTCAGACAGAGGAACTACTACCGCACTATCAGTCCACAGCTAAAAGACTCTCCTAGCAAGCACTCAAGACTAAGCAATTTTTTTGTCTTTGCTGATCTGAAATGTATAAATTCTACAGGAAAACACTCCTTTACTCCTGCAGACTAGAGGAAAGAAGCTAAAGAGATGGATCTGACGGGAATTTGCCCCTTCCATTCTTTTGAACCTCACCTCAAGTTCAACAGAGGCAGAAAGGTTTCCTTCAGGTCTAAGTGAATGCAGACAAGTTCAGTGGGCTATGGCCAGGTGACTTCAGGGGGATGCCGCTGTTGTCCTTGTGCTCGGCATCATTATTGAGGTGTAGCCATGGTTTTTTTCTCCCAATTTTAGAGAGTATTTTGACATTATTCACATATTCTCACTTGGAAAGTTGTTCAATTTTTTTTCTGAAAAAAAAAAATAGCTTTCATTATTGAATTTCCTAACAAAACAAGTAAACTAGTTGCAGCAACCCATGGATATAATTCCAGCAATCAAGAGGTGGAGCAGAAGGGTGAGAAATTTACCATCCACTGTGTAGCAAATTCTAAACCAGCCTGGGATACATGAGACCTTGTCAGAAACAAAAACGGTAGATTGCTGGACCCCAAATGTACTCAGTGGCTTGCCATTATTGTTAGTTAGGCTGTTTTTGAGGCTGTAATTTAATTTTCCCCTTCCTTTTTCTCCCATCAAACCTTTCCATATGCCATTTCCCCCCTCTCTTTCAAATGATATTCCTAAATATAGCCAGCTCAGTATGTATATTGTTATCTGTATGTATGTTTTCAGGGCCGATTGACACCAGACAACCAATTGGTGTGCTCCTCCCTAGGGAGGACCACCTCTCCCACCCCCAGCTTTCCTTTGTTGCCTATAGTTTTTAGTGTAGTGCTAAGACCTCAGGGGCTTTTCCCCATCCGCGTTGCCTTGCCTGTTAGGTTGACCTTGTTCAGCTCGCATGTTGGTGCTCATTCTGATGCAACATTATGGGTGTAGCTTCTCATATTAGTAGAAGACAGAATCCCACAGCAAACTCCCTGATCCTCTAGGTCTTACAGTCTTTTAACCATCCTCTTCAGTCATGTTCCCTGAACCGTATGTGCAGGAGTGTTTTCTAGATATACCCGTTGTGTCTAGACTCCACAACTTTGTGTATTGATGGGTTATGTTTTGTTATTGACATTGTTGTTGTTGTTATTGTTTTGAATAGTGGTCTTCCTCTGTTGTTAAGAAGTTTCCTTAGTGGGGGTAAAGATCCATGTGTGGCGTAAGAACAGTGTTTATAAATCTTTGTTAGGGATTATGCTGGTTTAGTAAAGTACTGGTTGGAGATTCTGTGGCAATAATTCCATGACTTCACTACTTGAGCAGGTTGCTAGGTCCAGTACAAGCATGGTTTCATTCTTACTGAATGGGTCTTAAGTTCAGTTAGAGAACTTTTGGTTACAACCAATGAATGTGTTTCACTACTGCATCTGTAAAGTTTTTGTGTTATGCTGGCCATTGACATAATCATAGGGATCATAGGTGGGTAGGACTATTGGTTTCTTCTGTCTTTAAGACCCTTGAATGGCACTGTCTGGTACCAGGAAAGCTAGTCTTCAGGGAGTAGACATTGAAATCAGTTCCAGTTCAGGGGCCTCTAAGCCCTATTTCTGAAGTGCATGTTATCTTCAGCAATAGAGACTTCTCACCCACCTCTGGTGGGATTTGGGGTGGTAACCTAGGGGAAAAGCAATAGGCTGTATGTTTTGGGAGTCTCTTAGACAGCCATGGCCAACAATTCAAAAGAGGCCTTCTTATGTCTGTATTGGCATTTTTGTGTGGTGATATTTTGTCTTTTGGGAGGGAATACTGTAAGCCCAGATGATAAAAGTTCTTTAAAACTGCATGTGTATATTTATACAGTGAATTACATACATTGCAGGGATTTTTGTAGGTAAATAGTTAATAGTATAATTCTTTGTTATTTTTTTCTAATCCCATCCTTTGTCTATATTTACATTTCTCCTTAAGGAAGGATACCCCCTTTTCTTATTACCGTGTCAGATCACTTGTATCCCGATATTTCCCTTTTTTCTCAATATTTCCCTTTTTTCTCCTCCCAACATCCTTCTGTATCTACCCCCTCCCCAGCTCTGCAGTACCCCCATTTTCCCATTTCCCTATTCTGAATAATTATACTATACTATTCCCTTCCTGTTGCTCCCCCACCCCCATCCTAGCCATGGTCTTGTTTTATTCTCTTAATTTTGGTAGTTGAGTAATATTTCATAGTGCATATGTACCACATTTTCATTCTCCATTTATCAGCTGAAATGCATTTAGGTTGTTTTCATTTCCTAATTATTGTGACTAGAACAGCAACGAACATGTTTGGTAGCTATTGGTTTTTGTGGGAATATGCCAAAGAGTGGTATGGCTGGGCCATATGGTAGCTTGATTTTTATCTTTTTGGGAATTCTCCTCACCTATTTTCCTAATGGGTGCACCATTTTGCAATCCTACCAACAGAGAACAAGGATCCCTTGCCCCCATTTCCCTTTCAGTATTTTTTGGCAGTTGTTTTCTTGATTTTTGCAATTCTGACTGGAGTAAGATGAAATTCTAAGGTTGTTCTGATTTGGTTTCCATAATGACTGAGAACAATGATTTGATTAAAAGACATTTCTTAGCCATGTTTGTGTCTTTTGGGAACTCTTTCCTCAGTCTCCAGGCCCATTTTTTTGAATGGGTCATTTGTTTTGTTTTGGTTTTGACTCTTTGTTTTTCAAATTTGTTGTATATTCTCAATACAATCCTTGGGCCAAGATTATTTCCCATTCTGAGGGATTTCTCTTTAGAAGGTTAATGATTTCGTTAGCTGTTTTAATTTGTGTTTAGCTTTTTAGTTTCAGGAAGTCCACTTGTCAATTGTTGGTGTTAATGCTTGAGCAAATTGAGTCCAGATCAGGAAGCCCTTCCTACACCTATGTTCCGAAGAGTACTGCCTAGGAATACATGAGACTGCTTCAAAAACCAAACACAGTAGATTTCCCTACACCTACACACACTACAGTAGCACTAAGTGTATCCAGTGGGTTCTGAAAGAAGAGAACATGAAAACAGGGAAGAATAGTAGGAGAAATTCCAGGGTGAGAAAGGGGCTGGATTTGATCGATACACAATGTATACATGTATGAGATTCTCAGACAATAGAAAGCAAAAGTGTATTAAAATTAGAGAAACACTGTTCAGCTTCAATGGGAAATGTGCATTCTTTTTGAATATTCATTGAAGGATGGAATATAAACATATAAATAGTATGAGAACCAATTGACTTATGATAAAAAGAAACATATCTGATATAGACAAATTAAATTTTGCCTAAATATAGATTAGTATAGGAAAATTAATCTTTGATCAGAATGTCTGTTGCTTGTTTGAAGACATGAAATAATATTTTAAGATAACAATAAATATTTAGGTATAATTATTTTGAGAGCACCCAGCTTGTAAAAGTCAAAGAATGGATTCAGAACTTGGCACCCATCCTAGCCCTCATCTCCAGGAGTGCCGTCTGAGCTCAGCCATCATTTCTGATGGCCATAACTGACTTGTCTTTCACTGCTTTTCATTTGGAACTGAGAGACACGACTTTCACTCTTCGGTGGCTCTGTGTAGAAGCCAGCCTTTGTGCTCCCAGCTTCAATTCTTTGTGCTTACTTTTGTCCATCGGAGGATGAGCACCTGAGTTTCAGTGCTCTGCAAGGTGCTTTCCGTGTGCCTCCGGTGATTACACTGTGTACGGCGGATCGACTTTTTAGGGATGACAATTAAAACCACACGATATTCTTCATCTTAAAGTGTTTAGTGAAGATTAGAAATCTAGGTACACCACAAAACCTTGTCTTAGAGAAATAGAACCAAGCAAATAAGCTGGGGCAAGGTTGCAGCCGATTCATGGATGGTACAACAGATCAATCCCTAGCCTCATAAACAAACATTGGCCCAGCCTGGCCTTTACCAACATCCTTTGCAAATGGATGGGAATGTGTTTGGAGGAACGGATACTGTTAGCAAGAGGCTAAGGATGGAGGTGCGGCTCGCTGACCTGTCATAGATATGAAAACTACTCATGACAGATTTTACCTGAGCTATACTTCCATAGAGAAGACCCATTTTCATTCCTGGTTCAACATTCCTGACCTTCCTCACAGTAGTACACGTTCATCATAACTACATAATGATAACATTTGTGTCTCTTAAAACTCACTTTCGCTACAGGCTTTTAAGTGAGTTTTGACACATCAAATACAGTTTATGTCCTACCACATCTAGAATATTCAGTTCACCAGGAAAGACCAATCAAATCATCTGGTAGTCAGGGGAGCTGAAAGCTGTTTTAAAGTGAACCATCCTGTTTCACTCTCAGGCTCCTTCTTTTGAAAAAGGCAAGTGTTATATTTTCCTCACAGATTGAGCTTACTGTAAATGGCAGCTAGCTTGTTGAATGTAAGAAACAGGGTGAGATCGGACCTTCGATTTTAAATCTAATTAATCTTCCATTAAAATGCTTAAAAGAATGAATTTGTAATTGGAAAAACTTTAATTAAAATTGCTCAATAAAAATCTTCAATGCAGTATTTCCAAGGAGAGAGCAGAATAAAGACTAAGAATAAGAAGACACTTATTTTTCTGCAGATGAGTGAATCATTCCACAATAAAAACTTATGTCCATAAGCTAGAAATTGGTCAGTGATGAGTTTTCACTAAGCCATGTGCACATTAGTAGGATTTCAATAATCCTCATTTCACTAATTTTCATGACTCACAGTATTGGAACAAATTTTCAGTATTGCCTACAGATTATAGCTTCTAGTAACTAGGGTGAGAGACCTGGAGTCCCCTAATTGTTGCTCCCTGGTTTCTGGGCTTTGAAATATTTGGAATTACAATCCTCCAAGTGTCATTTTTCTTAGGTGAAAGACATGAAGGTACCCTGATGTGACTGAACTATGGAGAATCTGTGGTAGCAAAACTTGACTGATATAAAGCAAAATGATTTCTTAGAAGGAAACAGGTGTTAAAAGTCCCCTGATTTAACACCTTTCTCAGAAATATGAAATGGAAAAAATACATCAAACTCAAACTGTAGCTCTTTGGTTATTTCTTTTGATTTATCCAAATGATGTGTAGCCAAAGATCTCTCATTTTTAATTTCCCTTGAGCCATTACTGTAAATGAGACAGGTGTATAAATTTCTTTCCCTTCAGTTTCTTCCACATTACACGCAGCTTTAATGCTAGCTCAGTGTGAGAATTCTGTTGACTGGAGGCAGTACATGAATGGTGTAGAAGAAAAACCCTTTTATTGCTGTTGACTGACATTGTCATGTTTTTAAAACTCTAACAGGGTAGGGTGGCGTCCACCTGCAGTCCACTCAGGGGACTTAGACGGGTCGACCAAGAGTACAGGGAAAATTGAGCTACATAGTGAATCCGAGGCTGCCCTGAGACACAGGAAGACACTGTTTACACACAGGCAAAGCTCACCACTTGCTTTTGCTTTCATAGAAATATTCTGAAATATTGGAGTGGTATCTTAGTTTTGTGCTTGTAAATTTTGTTACGTTTATTAGTTGATCGATACGTTTTATTTTTCTATGCAAGTGTACAAGTGTGTGTGTTGCACATGTGTGTTTATACACACACAACTACTGCATGGGGCTCTAGGTATAAGGCTTCTTCAACATACAAACATGTTATTTCATGTATGAAGAATGATTTAGACTAAACATGGTATTTCAGGTATTATTAGGGAAATGTTTTCTAAATTCTGTACTAGATGTGGTACAGCTACGTACATAACTATCTGCTGCCATACTCAGTGTTCAGTTCATTCATTCCTTGTCTCTACGCCACTTATGTAACCCAAGCACTGGTCTGTGTACTGGGCATTTGCTTGTGACAGAATGAGCAGCTGATACAATTTATAGTCTAATGCAGAAAAGTGATCTAGAATGGACCATGATATGCTCTGAATGAGGAAAATCAAAATCTATACTGCTCAGAGACTGAGCAAGTCAAAAACGTGCACATTATTGGATTTACAGAGACCCAGGAGAGATTATTTTTTGTGGGAAGAATGAGTCTAGAGGGATCAGGGAGTACAGTGGAAAGGAGCACTCACCTTGGACGGATTTGTCATCAGGGTGACTAGGGAGCAGAGATGGCAAGTATCTGGAAATAGCAGAGTCTGGGATTCTAAGCCTTTCGGCTCTCTTAACAACTCTGTCACTGTGACAGAAGACTATATGGCTTTTACTATGTGTGTGTGTGTGTGTGCGGGGGGGAGGAAACGACATGAGCAAATGTGTTTTAAGACGAGGGCTGTAACATAAAAAAACCAGATAGGGCTTGGGCAGAGAAGTCAGGGTGTACTCATAGTGCCAAGTGTGGATAGCATTGTCAGTGGTTTGACCACACTAAAGAGTCATTGTTTCTTATCAGCCAACTTGACAAATCATTAAATGAACATAAAAGTTGACATATTAGATTGCAGTTCTCAGATGTGCAAGTTCCTAATGCTGCGTTGATAGCCAGCAACTATGAAGAGCAGCAGGATCCGTGCTGCTCACTGAGGATCCACCCCCAGTCTCAGTTTCTGACCACAGATCCTTGGAAGCGATAGTCTAGAGTTTACACTTCTAGATCGCTTAGAGAAGATTCAATTAAACTGCGGCTATAAAAATTGATATTCAGAGACTAAGAGGCTTAAGATTTTACATTTAATTTAAATTTTTTTAATTTAACAAATCATTGTAACATTAATTTAACAATTAGGCCAGAAATGCACATAGAGGAAAAAAAAAACAACTCTAATTTCTAATATACTACGTGCTTTCCCCCTGGTCACTTTCTACTTTTCTTTATTTTGTTGATAATAGCAGGAACCAGCATTGCTTATTCTCATCAACATATTGGCATCAAATATTTTATGCTTTGAAATTTGCAAAACTCTACCCACAGAAGTTACTAAGCAAAGTGCAAGGTAACTAAATATTGTGAATGTTGTACCTTCTTCTTGTGGCTTTATTTCTTTTCTTTCTTTTTTTTTTCTTTTTGTTTTTTTTTTTTTTTGTTTTTTTTTTGTTTTGTTTGTTTGTTTGTTTTTCGAGACAGGATTTCTCTGTGTAGTCTTGGCTATCCTGGAACTCACTCTGTAGATCAGACTGACCTCGAACTCAGAAATCTGCCTGCCTCTGCCTCCCAAGTGCTGGGATTAAAGGCGTGCACCACCACTGCCCGGTATGGCTTTATTTCTAAATGAATTTAATGAATAAAGAGACAGATCCATTTACCCATTTACTGCAGCCATATGACCAGTTGTTGATGTTAAGCTTTCTGATTCTGCACATATCTGCCCATTCCTGGCTGAATCTGTTCTATTTCTTAGTCTCCAAGCAACCATGGACAAAACACACTCTCTGTTCCCTCTTTACAGCATAGAAATGGCACAAAGGGTAAGGCATATGCTCATGGTTAAGATGGTTCAATCCTCTGTGTGTATGTACATGTATTGTGTGAGTGTGTTTTGCATGTCTGTGTGTATGTGAGTACAACTGCTCATGTGTCTTTAAGGAGAACAGATATAAAGATATCATGTGTCCTCTTTTGTCACTATCTACAGTACTCCTCTAAGACAGAGTCTCTCACTGACTCAGGAACTAAGATGGAAGCCAACAAGCCCCTATAACCCTCCTGTCTCTGCCTCTCTCAGCACTTGGGTACCAGATGTGCATGGCCATCTCTGATGTTTGATGTGCTTTCTTTTATTTTTTTTTCCTTTTTTTATTAGATATTTTATTTACATTTCAGATGCCATCCCGTTTCCCCATTTCCCCTCCCTAGAAAACCCCTATCCCATGCCCCTTTTTCCTTTTTGCTCTTTTTAATATTAACCAAAGGCTTTATAAGTTTGGTAATGATCAGTATCAATCAGAAGTGTAATCCAATACCCAACCTAGATATATCAACTATCTTTGACTGGTGGAGATACACAAACATCCACCTCCATGTCCCCCACCGGCCTCCCCCCCGTCTCGCCACCTAGCTCTTCCTCTCCTTCTCCTCTTCCTCTGCTTACTTCTCCTCTTCCTCTCCATACTCTTCCCATGTTAGCTCCTCCTACATATCACCCTTTCTATTAAAATAAAACTTTTCTCTCAAAGTACAATTAAAGCATAACTATACAAATTTGTGTCAGTAAGGTACAAGATAGTCCTAATACCCAGTCTATCATTTTGTTGACTAACCAGAACCTCTGTCATCTCTCCTAACTAAAAGACTTAGTCCTGAACCTGGCTTTTTTCTTGGCTTTAGAATGAATGTCAGCTGTAAACCATCCTCTCTAATCTTTTCTCTCAATGTAAATAGCCATTTTTGGCTATGAGACTATAAGTTTTCAACCCCGTCAGAAATCCAGAATGGCTGAGTTAACTGACATTATGGAAAACACAAAGCATAGATTCTAAAACTTAGTCAATTCATAGAGACTGCTGAACAACTGGACAGTCCCTATACTACAAAACGTTAGAGCATCTGATCTTCAGCCTTCTGGCCCAGGATCATCTGGCAGACCTAGTGATACAGCATTATTAAGGGCTAATTACTCTGTCTTGGCAGATATAACCAGTTGACTATTCCACAAGTATGTTGTTTTCTGGACAGTAATTTGTCTGTACATGAAAAGAGGCAATTCTTGCCTACTGGCTGTCTCACCACAACTGGAATAACTCCAAAGATGCTCAATTTCTTCTTAGAATCCAAGACAGGAAGCTGTCAGGAGCAGACAGGTCTCTAATCAAAATGAACCTTAATACAGAAATGTTTGTAATGTCAATTCTGTGGACTTCTGACGTTTTGAAAACCAGGTAATCTGGACTGTTGTCTGTTAACTCCTCTCAGCTATTTCTAAATAAAATATAGAAAATACCCTAACAATAAACTCAAAGCCATGAATTTGCTATAGGCTCTTAACTCACAGGCTAACCATCTCAAGTCAGTTTAAAAAGTTAAAGAAGGACTGGATCTAAGCCTTATATTCCTAAATGTGTTATATAGACACAATGCCTATGAGAGTAACAATAAGAAGCTTGTACCAATGAAAACCTTAAATTTGAAATCAAGGTAAATTTTGTACCATTTAAGAGATTATAACTTCATCTTAATAACAATTATACTTATTTCTACCAATAGATTATGGCTACGCAATAAATCCTAGCTAATCCTCCCTGTTCCACCAAAACAACTACTTTTCTCTAGAAAGCCCAATATTAACCACCTCAGTCCCCAAACCCAGGGAATAGGGGCGCCGACTCTTCATTAACTTCTTCAAGCTGATTACAGGCATTGAGATATTAGAAAGGGGGCAGGAGAAGAATAAATTGATAAGCCTCTGACACTGTGTCTTCACTGCATCCAGCTGCAATTCCAGGATATCAGAGGTTCGAGCATGTCTGCTCAGCTTGCTTGATGAGTAGGTACACCAAGGCTGTGTATTCTGCAATATACAATTCCCAAAACAAATTTAAGTATCAAGATAATTTTTTGTTTGAATTCTGGAATCTAGTCTTCTGGTGGCCTGCCTCTGTTATGTCTAATCCATATAATTCTGGGAGTTGCTATGAGGGTATGCTCCCACCATCCTCCCATTTCTGCCTCCCTGCTTTCAAATTCCCCAACACTAGAGAATCCAAATGTTCAGGCACCAAGGCCCTCCACTTCCACTGATGCTTAACCCCTTACCCCATCCCCCCTCCTCCAATTACTATGAGGGTGTGCTCCCACCATCTTCCCATTCCCACCTCCCTGCTCTGGAAATTCCCCAATACTAGGGAATCCAAATTTTCAGGCACCAAAGCTGTCCACTTTCACTGATGCCTGGCAAGGCCACCCTCAACTACCAATATAGGTAGAGCCATGAGTCCCTCCCTTTGTGTTCTCGGGCTGGATATTTTAGAATGGCTACTCCAGCTTGTTTCTTAAGACCATTTGCTTGAAAAATTGTTTTCCAGCCTTTTACTCTAAGGTAGAGTCTGTCTTTGTCACTGAGGTGGGTTTCTTGTATGCAGCAAAATGCTGGGTCCCGTTTATGTATCCAGACCATTAGCCTATGTCTTTTAATTGAGGAATTGAGTCCATTGATGTTAAGAGATATTAAGGAACAGTGATTGTTGCTTCCTGTTATTTTTGTTATTAGAGGTAGACTTATCTTTGTGTGGCTATCTTCTTTTGGATTTGTTGGAAGAGGATTATTTTCTTGCTCTTTCTAGAGTATAATTTCCCTCCTTGTATTGGAGCTTTTCTGCTATTATCCATTGTAATGCTGGGTTTGTGGAAAAATATTGTGTAAATTTGGTTTTGTCATGGAATATATTGTTTTTCCCATCTACACTAATTGGAACTTTTGCTGGATATAGTAGCCTGGGCTGGCATTTATGTTCTCTTAGGGTCTGTATGACATCTGTCCAGCATCTTCTAGCTGTTATAGTATCTGGTGAGAAGTCTGCTGTAATTCTGATAAGTCTGCCTTTATATGTTACTTGGCCTTTCTCCCTTATTGCATTTAATATTCTTTCTTTGTTTTGTGCACTTGGTGTTTTGATTATTATGTGATGGGAGGTATTTCTTTTCTGGTCTAGTCTATTTGGCATTCAATAGACTTCTTGTATGTTTATGGGCATCTCGTTCTTTAGGAAAGTTTTCTTCTATAATTTTGTTGAAGATATTTATTGGCCCTTTAAGTTGGGAATCTTCACTCTCATCTATACCTATTATCCTTAGGTTTGGTCTCCAACTTTTTACATTTTCCGTTTCTTTAACAGTTGTGTCAGTATTTTCTATGGCACCCTCTGCACCTGAGATTCTCTCTTCTATCTCTTGTATTCTGTTGGTGATGCTTGTGTCTGTGACTCCTGATTTCCTTCCTAGGTTTTCTATCTCCAGGGTAGTCTCCCTTTGTGATTTCTTGATTGTTTCTACTTCCATTTTTATGTCCTGGATGGTTTTGTTCAATTTCTTCATCAGTTTGGTTGTGTTCTCTTGTAATTCTTTAAGGGATTTTTTTGTTTCCTCTTTAAGTGCTTCTAGCCGTTTATCTGTGTTCTCCTCAAATTCTTTGAGAGTGTTATTTATGTCCTTCTTAAAGTCCTCTATCATCATCATTAGAAGTGATTTTAAGTCTGAATCTTGCTTTCCTGGAGATATGGATAATTCAGGGCTTTCTCGTGTGGGAGAACTAGGTTCTAATGATGCCGAGTACCCTGGGTTGCTGATGCTTATGTTCTTGCACTTGCCTTTTACTGTCTGGATCTCCTTAGCACTACCTGCCCTGTCTCTGACTGGAGCCTGTCTTTCCTATTATCTTGGCTGTATCAAAACTGTGTGGGCTGGGTGTTACTACTGGGGTTAGAGCTGGGGCTCAAAATCTGCTCAGTGCTCAGTCACACAGAAAGGAGCCAGTACTCTGGGCCAGGAATGACTTCCTAGGTCCTAGGGGTCCCAGTTACTCCCTGTTTGTGGAGAGTGTTGCTGTCTGTTTACCTAAGATACTGCCTGGGTTAGAGTTCCTGGGAGGCCTGCTTCCTCTGCATCCTGTGAGATTGGGGGCAGAGTCTGCCCAGGATCTGCTCAGTGATCTGGCTGAGACCTGAAGGACTTGATGTACTTTCTAGGGATTGGAACTTCATTTATTTATTTATATTTAATGTTTATTTATATTTATTGTTTATTATTTATATAAATATTTATTGGTCTTTATTCTTGCATGGCAAATGCTCTTACACATGAGCCCTCTAGAAACAACCAGTTCATTTTTTGTTACCATTAAAATTGAACAGTGCATTTATGAAGAACCAGTTTTTTTCCTTCCCATGCTACTTGTGAATATATGGTTTTTTGTATTTAACACAAATCAAGTGATATGTATGTGTATTATGTTGTGTGTAACCAAAAAAGTAGGATTATTATGTCTATGCAAGCTAACTTGTATACCTGGGAAATTTTCAATAAAGGTAGTAATCAGATTAAATTTGAATGTGATTGAAAAATATCATAAAAATCTGTAAGCACAATGTGTTCAGAAAGCATTGTTGTTTTCTTATGAAAAAAACAAAATTAGAATAAACAAGATTGATCAGAAGCCCAGATCAGAAGCCTACTAGGAAAAGGAGGCATATATTTAACTATTCAATACAGTAAAATAATATTCACATATTACTCTTATTGTCTTAACAATGTTTTATTAATTTTCTACTTGTGGATCTTCTTTGTGGTCTGTTAGAAAGGTGTGATACGTATTTTTATTTTTTATTTTTTTATGTTTGAGTGGTGGTTTGCCTGTGTGTGTGTGTGTGTGTGTGTGTGTGTGTGTGTGTATGCCTTGCATGTGCCTGATGCCTTCCAGAGTCCAGAAATGAGCAACAGATCCTGAGCAACATATCTCATGTAACTGGAGTTACAGACAATTGTGAGCCACCACATGGATGCTGGGTCCTCTGAGAGAGCATCTAGTACTCTTAACTACTGCCAAAATACCAGAAAAAATTTAGTGACTGTCCTTATATATAGAACTATGTGAATGAATATATATTTTCAACACAGTATCTTTTAGAATTTTTAGCAACTATATGTACAAGTGAGGATAAATTTTTGATGATGGTTTAGTGCTTACTAAAGATGCATCATAAAAATGTACTGAACCTGGCTAACATTTAAATTTAAATATAGCAAAGGCAGATCCTGAAATGAAACAGGCTTGCTAAACACGTATAATGAGTTACAAATGGAACACCCCAGAGAGAAGCACATGTTGTTAAGATAAAAATCACTTGTCAGCATCAAGTACCTCCTGTCTTAAGTGAAGGTGTCATGCCTTTTATGATATTTATATTCTAACACATTCTGACAATATAACATAGACTTGATCAGCACAGCATATTTCCAACAATGTGTCTATCATCTAAGTTTAAATTATTTTGGAACTTGATTGTGTAAACTTCTGCTTAAACAATCAAACAACTTATGATCTTCACTGATGTACTGAACTTCATCCAAGAATCCAAGGCAAGTTTTGGTTAAGTTAAACACAAAGCACCATCTGCTTCTTTAGCAATATAGAGATTCCTTTGTGAAAAGGAGGAAATGGGTGGGAGAAGAGAAGAAGATATTAATCAAACAATGGGACGGAAGAAACTTACTTGATTTTAGCTTGAGTGGATGTTGTCAAACACTTGGGTATCTTTCCTCCTATTGTCTTTAGTGCTAAATCTTTTGGTCCTAAAAATTATATATGACTTATAATTTATGTCTTCATAAAAACTAAAATTTGAAGAAAGTTTAAATCAAGTTTTAATCTTTCTGGTTCCCTGTTTCATTGACAAAAAAGCAAAATTAAACAATGTAAATACTACAAACCTGAGCAAACCACAAAGGAAGAGACCAACCATGCGGTTCCACACTCATGAGTCTGAGCCATTAGACCTTTGACATGGCCCATGTCAAACAATACACATGGCAGTGATGCAGTGTAGCCCTCTACTCCTAACTGACAATAATGCTTATCTTCCATTTCATCATACACAGTTATCATATGATCATTTTCTATTGTTAAGGCAGAAAGACCTTACTCTGGCCCATACTGGGCTATGAAAACAAGAAACTCCTGATTTGCAACCTCTAAGGCTTGTCTCCTTATTTTTCTCCACAAAATATTGACTTGTTTGAGGCCATCTCCTATAGCCTTGCCTGAAATAATTAGCAAAAACCCTTAGAAATAATAATTCATATCTACTGATACACATCAATCTGTATCAATATGATCATAAGTCAAGATAGTGAACTGACCTACCTCCTCAGAAGGAACCAAAATAACGTGATTGCTGCACAAACTTCATCCTTGCATCTTGCATTACTTAGGGAAATATGATACCGTGTCCCAATTTTTAAAATTATACAATACTAGCTACCTACTTGACAGGTAATGGCAGTCCGGTGAGGGCTACACTCATCAGCCCTACTTACAGAAGAGGAGATGGAGAGGTCTGAGGAAATGAAACTTCTCAGAAAGCTGCTATCATAAGTTCTAGAGGTGATCTTAGAAAAGGCTAATAAATTGACAGTAACGTTGTTGGAGTGGAATCAGATGTATCATGGCAAGACCTCTGTTAGACCATGTTACTCATAAAAGACACAAGTGCTTTTAGGTAAAATAGTAGCTTCTTAGATGGTCCTGCAGACAGGTGAAGTGGTTTGGTACACAATCTTACCTTGGTTCTCACTTCATTTATTTGGCATTCACATCCAATTTTAAATTTTTACTTATTTTTCTAATTAGCATAAAAAGTTACAGGTTTCTTTATGGCATTTTCATGCATTTTTTTTTCTTTTGGTTGACCCTTCTGTACCTCCAGCACAATTGCTCCTGCCCCCCCCCCAAAAAATTCCCATTTTCTGTGTCCAGCTTGGTTATTTCATTTCAGATCTGGTTCAAGTATGTAAAATGTTTAATAAGGTTAAAATGTCTTGAATTACATTGAACAATAAATGATGGACCTATAATCAAAGATAGTTGTCATGGGCCTGTGGCTCAGGACCTCCTGCCTGGTGTTTACTCTGCCTGTCTGTCTACTAGTCTTCATACCACCCAAGAGAACTTCAGTAAGTTCATGATCACTCAGTGCAGGGATTGAGTGAAGTTCTGAGTGAATTTCTATTGTTTGACTTGGGCATGACCATGTCAAAGGTCCAATGCCTCAGACCCATGGGAGTGGCAAAGCCTCTTGGTTGGTCTCAGAGAGATGCCCAAGGCTTCCTCTGTTCCAAATAAGAATTTTGACAGTGTGCAGCTTATGTCCAGCTAGTGTTCTCTCGGCTTCCCCCTAGTCTTCTACACCCTGAAGACTGCTCTCCTACACAGACCTCTGCTAAGATGAGCCAAACTTGCCATCTTGTTCAGCTGTAGGTAATAGCCCTGCCTCTCTATTCAACTGTGTAAAATAAACACACAGAGCTTTCTAGGTGCTGCAGCTTCTACATCAGAGAGCTCAGTCCACCTGATCCCAGCTTTTCTGTGTCTGTGTGTCTATACTTTCTCCATTCCCTCGTGACTTCCAGTCATTTCAACACCCAAGCCATAAAAGGACATAACAACCCAGCTATATGGATTCTGTGCTTCATTTGCTTAGTGAAAATTTATTGAGGAGAACATATCACTACAGTTGTTTGTGTAGCAACTTGAGGTTACCATAATCTGGGAATTAGTGCAGATGAACTCTCAAGGTTTCCCTTTCTACCTGCCAAATAATGTAAGCCCATTGCCTATGCAATTTTTTGATGTGGTGTCATTTATAATGTAAACATTTTTGTTAAAACAAGTATACTTATATTTCAAATTTAAAATATCTCCTGCTCAATCAGTATCTGTCTGGTTGTTTGCCTCCCTGGGCTTCTGTTGCTTCCTTTGGCAACTGGGGGTAGTGGAGTTCTTGATGCCTCATTTAAACTAATAGCACACTTAAGGGCTTTGTTACAAACTTATTTATTAATTAACTTATATATTTTAAAAATCTTCATCTTCTAGACCTGCCAGGATAGGCCTTCTCGCCCCTCTTCGTCAGGTATCTCTGGCTTTTGTCTTCCATGAGTGTGGGGAATTGTGTAACATCTTTGGAGCATCACACAAAGAAGAGAGGCAGTTGTGCAACTTTGCATAATTAAAAGGGAAAAAAGCTATACTAGTTGGTGGTCCAGTTCTTTCAACAGTCCCCAGAGGCATCTGCTTTCATCTAGAAACTGGCTGCCATGGTGGTAACAGATGACTTTTAAACAGCTGTCACAAGTCAAAACCAAAATGAAACAAAAAGCCCCCCTCCCACACTGCATCTAGGTAGTTTGCCAATAGGTAAAGCGAGTCCTTCTCAGAGGCCTGGGATGAGCAGACTTCGGGGCCAGGTTTTATAATTCGACAGGAACTCAAAAAACTCAGACAAGCTGCCCTCGTGATTCCCAGAGAGCCAACTCCCACATCTTCTAAAGGGATCATAGCAATTACTAGCTTCCAGGGACATTTTGAATGTGTTAATTGCCTGCAGAAATTAGCTTTCAAAATATACACGATTCATCTAACTCTTCAAGTTTAAGTGTCTGCTGTGTACCATCTGAGGCACCATGTTGCCTGTGTAGCTTTGTAACTTTTAACAGTTTGAGTAACTACGTTGCAATTAATATTTAATAGAAAAAGAGGGAAGTAAAAACTGTTTTTTTTTTTTTTTTAGTTGTAACATCACTAATTCTTCTGTTATCTTAAAAATCATGGAAATGATTACCAACTCCCATTGAACAAAAGCTGGAGTAAACGGCATTCTGGGAAGGAAGGCCTTGGTGCTGGGTGGTTAGGAGATCCTGGACAGTTTGTCCCTATGGTGTGGCTAATTGAATTGCAAACATGTCAGTCTGACAGCTTTAATAGTTTATGCCTTGAATGTTGGAATGTCCAGCCTTCTTCTCCTTGTTACTGGACAATTTCTCTTTGTCATCAGAGTCCTCCTTAACTGAAAGCCTGAGCCTTTGTTTATACCCAGCTCTTTACCCTGTCACTGAAGCAAGCACACAGAAGACACACTTGTGGTCTCTCATGACTGACACGCTGGAAAATAAGTCATGAGACTAAAAACACAACTTTGGATGGAAAATGCATCTAACAGGTGGTTTTCTTTCCGAGACTGATAGATTTTTCTTCCCACATCTGAGCCTTGCATCCTTTGTGTTTTTATGTTTTGTCTTTTAGATTCCACGTCGACACCTCACACATGAGAAACATGACGAGACACTGGTAACAATCACCCACCAGTGCGAAGATTATGAAAGGTAAAAAGAGTGTTTTCCTTAGAGGCTACGTTCCTGTAACGAAAATATTCTGCTTGCAGCGTTTCTGCTTGCAACAGTGATGAGTCTGTTAAGAACCCTGAAAGGAAAATCTGCTGGTTGGAAGCGGATGCTGTAGACAAGGGAAGCGGGTGGGAGTAGGCTTGAGCCATTTACAGTTTTTGTTTTTATTTTATTATCTTCTTCGTTATCATCATCATCGTCATCATTATGAAAGACGAAGAGGGACACACACATCTGTGGAATCGAGAGAGAGCAGAGGGAGGGAGGGAGGGAGGGAGGGAGGGAGGGAGGGAGGGAGGGAGGGAGGGAGGGAGGGAGAGAAACAGCACCAGCCAAGGCACTGCAGGTCAGGGAACAAAGTTGAAGAGTCAGTTCCCTCCTTCCACTGGAGGGTTCTGGGGATCAAATTCTAGCCAGGAAGTTTGCACAGCAAATGCTTTTATATGCTGAGTCATCTCACTGGCTCCTGGGGTTAACGACCTGAACATTGTTTTTTTTTCCCATTGCTATCCAAGAGGCAGGAATTGTGGTGGGTCATGGGAGTTTTTGTCCTGGGGATGCTTTCTAGTTGTACAAATTTTGCTTTACTAAAGAAAGGACTCTTTCACCAATGCATTGGAGAAGTTCTATTTCCACAGCCTGATTTGCTTAATCCTTAGCACAGGTTCCTCAGCCACACCCCTCATTCTGTCAATCATTGAAGGGGATTTTCCTGTCTCCTAGTCACCAGCACAGTTACTCTCTCAGTTGCTCGCAGAAGGCACATGCACACCCTTGCCTCTAGCTGTTTACAAGTAAAACTGAGAAAATCTACCTGCAGACTTAATAATAATACATGGTTAAATGTTTTGCCTAATAAAAAATCAGCCCAAAAACTGGATGGAGTGTGCACGCCTGCAGCCCCGGCACACAGGAGACAGAGGCAGGAGGACCTTGACAAGCTTGAGACAAGCCTCGCCTACATAGTAAAATGTATGCCAAGGCTTGATATGAATTAAACAAAGCAGAATAGAAAGGGAACATCCAAATAAACACAATGCTGTGAGAAGTCAGGGAAAGGCAAGACTTGCACACTTAAGGATAGAGGCGTACAAAGGAGTGTGTGACACAGAGCGACAGGAAAGCTGAGCAGAAGTGTCAGCATCAGGAAACGGGCTATTTGGATTTGTTTATCTTTATGTAATGTAAAGTCAAGGGAAGCTCAGATGAGGTCCCATGGAGAAACTAACTAGCTAAGGCTTTATTCTATAGGCCAACATTTCTTTGTTCCCAAGACTCCCTTTATAGTATCTATGGCTTAAACAAAAGTTTAGACTTGATTTTATCTATTGTTCTATGTGCGGGTGGGGGCATGTGTGACTCACAGCACGTACGTGTCGATCAGAGAACAGCTTTATGGAATCCGTTCTTTCATATTCACCTTCCTATGGATTTGGGGGATTGAACTAGATTGTCCGGTTTAGCCCTAAGCCTGCTTTCTGTTAAACCAGCTTAACCAGCTGTAATACCTTAATGATAAATGATAATTAAAGACTCATTAAAACTCAGATTTTTAGTGTTAGTTTTCAACTAGAGACATCTGTAGGGCCGGAGACATAGTTTCAGTTTCTGAGCTTGAGAGCGGCCTGCTTCCAATGTGAAGATCACGAGTGTGGCCGAGGAGCTTGGTAAAGAAACGTGGAACTGAGGGCAGGGAGAGTCGGCCAGTAGTGCCTAAAGTCGATTAGGGAAAGAGCAGTAGCATTAATAATAGCATTGCTCACAGGGTCCACACATACGCAGACCCCGGCCCAGCATTAAATATTTATTTTTATATATGTTTTAATTGCAGTAATTACCTTTATGTGACTCAAGAAGATGAGGTGATTCTAAAAGCAAAAGCTTGCAAGAAAACACACAGTCTACATGGCTGCTTGTTTCTCACCCATTTTTGACAATCCTGGAATGGTATATATGCACTGATAAATAGTGTATGTCAATTATGCTTATATAGAGGTAAAATGTATGACATAGTTGTATGCTCTGAAGTTTTTATTTAATATACTCGTTTTTAATTTTTAAAACTCTACCACAATGTTGATTTCTCCCATTCCTCTAAACTGTTTAAATTCAGTGTCTCTCATAAGTTGATTAACCTCGATTATAGAAAATTTACCATTTTATTGTGAAGTATTCTTCATCATTCTATAATAGTGGTGTTTGTGTCTTGCCTCCTTGGTAAGATTTTATGTACTCCAAGGAAAGATTCCCTATACAACAATGGATCTGCAAGAAGTTTTAATAAAATGTGAGACAATGTGCATTTTTATTAGAGGAGTAGTTTGAGGATAGTCATATTATAACCTCTGATATTAACAAAGCAACTGGAATGGGAATGGGGGAGGGGCACACCCCATCAGAGCACTTGGGAGGTAGAGACAGAAGGATCAGGAGTGAAAGGGCAGCAAGACTGAGATGGGCAGAGGCAAAATGAGGCCTTGTTTCAAAAAACACAAACAAAGTGAGAGAATGAACAGGGAGTGAGAGAATGAAGAGAGAGGCAGGGAGGGAGAATTGAGAAACCCAGTGTTTATAGAGAGACAGAAGAGATTCCTGCCCCATCCTTTTGCCTTGAACACAAACTGACACAACTTCCTCTCTTGAGGGGAATTCCAAGGGTGTTACATAATCTTGAGAGTGTTATCATATGGCTTTAAGAATAGAATGAATCCAAGTTCTCAGACTGTGCTCCTATAGCCATCCTCCAGTCTACTGTTAACAGCATATTAACATTCAGGCTTTCTGTGTTTATCCTCTGAAAACCACACAGCCCCCAAGAGTTTGTATTGTTTGCATACAGTGTTGAAGTGTTTGTCCTTCTGAGAAAAACAGAGATGGCTGGACCTGTTTTAGATTACTTCTAAAACACAGATACCTGGCAGGTTAACCTGTGTGGTATATGTGACAAGGGATCCAGAAAGAGGGGAGAGGTATGAGGCAAATGCTGAAATCTGTCTTTGTTCTCGGGGAAACGAGAAGCTGAAAGACAGACATGAGATGACAGAGAAAAAAAAAAGGAAGGAAGAAGGCCAGAGAGAGCCTGGGTTAGCCATTCACCACCACTTCTAAACTAAGTCTCTTAATGGAAGCATCTGCAAGGACAGAACTCAGTGCCCTTGAAGTTCTAGAACTTGTATGCCCGCTACCTTTCAAAGGAAAAGCGAAGAAGAGGAGGAGGCAACCTTGGTTCTCAGGGAGAGGCATTCCTAAAGCTCACGCTGATGTCGGTTTGTACGGTCCACAGGGTTTCATAAGCAGCCTCAGTCAGCATGCTGGGATCCTGGAGTGGTGCTTCATTTACGTTTTTGTAAAACACATGTTTCCCTGGTTTTTGTTATAACATTTATTTTTAGTGTTTTTAAATGGATCATGCATTCAGAAAATTACAGTCACAGCCTAGCAAGGAAACCATAATGATTCATCTTACTCTGAAGCAGAAGTCATTTCAGAAGAAGGAGATAAAGGTCAATGCTTGTGAATTGCCTGGCATTAAGCTTATGCAGTACAACAGTCATTGACCCTGCATTATACAAATTATTATTATTATTATTATTGTTATTGTTATTATTATTGCCATTGATGCAGCAATCTCCTATCTTCTGGTAGCAATATACTGGTTTTCAGAAAGATTTTAGGGGCTCTTTTTTTCTGCACATCCAAAGTATTCAAGTATTTTTTTTTTTTTGTAAAACATTGTTGTACTTTAAGAAAATTAAACAATAGGGTGTTTTTCATCTGTGTGAATAGCCTACTCCCCTCCAGATGTGGTGTTTAGCAGCCAAACAGCTGCTCTCTATTAAAATGTCTCTCAGAGCCCTACTTATTTGCTCATAAAGAGAAGAGAAGTGTAAGTACGTTTATGGGGTGACAGGCAGATGTTTGGGTTGGAACGGGACAATGATGGTAATCAAAAACTAAAATGATCTCTTTTATGGCATCGTAAGCAAGTATTTTGGCCTCTTTGTTTTTAACTCTCTCCTTTCGTGGTTAAAATTTTAACAATTATGGACAGGCAGAGCAAAGGGGCTTCCAGATAGACGCTCAGAATCAATCGTTTTAAGTAAAGGAGAAATGGCTTTTGAAGACCGAATAAGTACTTTCATGATACACACAGCATAACAGATCATAATTGTTTTACAAATAAATTTATAAATAAATAAATTTATAAATAAATTCATAAATTTATTTATTTATAAAATAGAAATGTGTCAGTTTTTCAAAAATTATATTTCTCCAAGCCAGTAAACAAACATCAATCCCAGTGGATTTCTGGACATCAGTTTAATTAAGTTCCTTTCTGTTTCTGTTCCGAACTAAGAAGGACATGTGTCAACCATGGGCTTCTGTGTAATGTAGCAAATGAAATTAACCATTAGTTGGTGGAGACATTCACAGAGAATTGAGACATGCTGCTGGGAGGGAGGGGGTGCCATGTGTTTTTAGTAGGACTTGATAAAGCTCATTGTAGAAGTGCCTTCTGTGCACATCATCACTTCTAAGGTCCCACTTGTATGGTAAATCCAAGCAACTATCAGGGATTTATCTTTGTGCAGAGTTTAATAAATTGTGGCTGCTTAAATTTTTGGACCCAATGCGGCAATTGCTTGTAAAGCTATTACCATTATCCAGGAAGTCTATTGGAAAGTATAGTACATATTAACTCACTAGAAAGGAGCCCCACTGCCTCTTGTGTGTACGGAATTTTGTGTGTCTGGAGACTGGAGACTACATAGTTTCTCAGTGGAATAGTTTTGATGAAACTGTGAATGCTTGGCGTTGGTGTGGAGCTTTGCACTGGGTCCTGGCAGCCACATACAACTCATAGCCTGGACAGAGTTATAACGTTTCTTCCTCTTCTCTCTCTCTCTGTCTCTCTCTCTGTGTCTCTCTCTCTGTGTCTCTCTCTCTGTCTCTCTCTGTCTCTCTCTGTCTCTCTCTGTGTCTCTGTCTCTCTCTCTCTCCCTCTCTCTCTCTCTCTCTCTCTCTCTCTCTCTCTCTGCACTGAGTCATTCTTTTATAGTGTACGGTTTCAGAATTTATGTTGAATTGTCTCCTCCAACCCGATAAGTACACAGACCCTCTAGTGCCTGGAGTCTACAGCAATAACACTCCCTCTCTGCACCTTGAATTTAAGGCTGTTCAAGGCCTATCAACATGATGAAAGACACTGTATTAGCAAAATTACAATTTTCGGGGCAAGTGGAAACAGGAAATTTAGAGATCGTTCCAATTTTCTGACAGGAAGTAATGTGAGTACACTGAAGAAATAGCAGGGAGAGTGAAGGAACAGACTTGGAGAAATTGAGTTTGCTTTTGGTTTGGACAGGTTTCTTTATTGAAAATGTAGTGCCCCGAGGGAATCGAGTTCTCTTCTCTGAGGGCTTCTTTCAGTCAACTCACTATGAGCCTTGGCTCAAACTTGGCTTTACATGGAGACCCAGTAATTATACTGAGAAATTGTTTCAGATACATTTTCATTCCTCCCTTTCAGAAACATAACTTACTTGATTTGTACTGACATAGATTCTGTGTGACACCATATGTTCCAGTGTCCTCTCCCATTAGACATGCATGTAACAACTTTAATCGTAACATCAACTCATTTCTAAGCTAGCAGAATTGGAAACATTTTTCTCATTTCTATCTAGGAAATATTTCTAAACCAAGAATTCTTTTGCTTTCCGAACTCAATTATTCTCATTGTTCTAATTTCTAAAATGTCTTTAATCTTTTTATATTTAGATCTTTGTTTTTAATCATCACAGAAAATATTAGCATGTTCAAAACAGACTGTATTTTGAGATGCAGATCGTTTGTTGATTTGTCTTTTTGCTTCATTTTTCTCCATACTGTAATTGCCATTTTAAAACACAGCAGTAGGCTGAACCCTCATACAGAAACCAAAAATCGAAACTGTAAACATCTCCAATGAAATTCAAAGATGTTCCTCACCCCAGAGCATCATGATTATTAGTTAGTCGGATGGCATTGAACGCTATTATTCATAATCAGATGTTAGGTTTATATAATGTTCTGCAAGGTATGGAGATTTAAGTTGTATAGAAATTAAAGTAGTTACACAGAAAGGGGCTCATTGCTATATGGTTCTTCATCATTTCCGGCTGCATCCATGTTGTACCCATTGCTTTATTGGGTGCTAACAGAAAACTGCCCAATGGCAATGAGGGACTGTGAAAGAGCAAGTGTCCTGCATGTGTGATTTCTCGAAGCGGCTCGTGTCTCTGAATCTACAAATTAACCTGCTGCCATCTTATTCCCATCATCTACTTCTTAAAGTGCTTTTATTTTTTTTAACAATAAAATTAAAATAGTTTATGTCAGTTATTTCTGTGTGTGCCAATTCTAAGAGGTGCTGTATATATGCAGAAGGATGAAATGATCGTGAGACAAGAAGAAAACCAAAAAAATACAACTGGTGTTTAATCCCTCATCCGAGGTAACTAGCAACAGAATATTTTCACTTTCTTGCTTGTTTGTTTACAGTGAGATGATCAGAGATGGCATTTGCTCTGCCTATCTTGTTTTTGGCAGTGCTTCCGAGGCCATCCACCTATACCCATTCTCCTGCTGGAATCCAACACTAGGAAGTCACTGAAGTCCCTCTCCCCATGATGTCACATTGATTTCTACTCAGCCATGTTTGTTCTTGAAAGCAAGCAGTGTGCTACCTCCTTCTCCATTGTTCCAAACTTTCAGCATTCAAATCTGGGTCCAATGAGAAAGAGAATGACAAGTTAGTTACTATATATAATTGAGGCATCCCCATTTTAGAATAAAAAATTTGAGTAAATATTAAAAGAAAAAATTAATGGGTGTGGGCCAGAGAGAGGACTCGATGGATAATGGGGATTCCCGTCAAGCCTGACAGCTTAAATTTGATACCCAGGACCCACACTGTGGAATGAGAGTGCCATTTCCTTCAAGTTGTCCTCTGACCTCCAATTTTACACTGTGGTACATACACAAGCACCAAGCACACACAATACACACAAGCACACACACTATAAATACTTATAATAAAAATTAGGAATTTGAAAATTCCTTTAAGATATTTTTTAAAGGTCTATTTTTATTTTATACATATAAGTGCTTGTTCTGCATTCATGTGTGTATACCACATGCATGCCTAGTGCCTGCCAAAGCCTCAAAAAGACATAGATCCTCTGAAATTGGAGGTATAGATGGTTGTAAGCTGTCATGTGGGTGCTGGGATTTGAACACATGTCTTTTTCAAGAGCAGTCAATGTTCTTAACCACTGAGCCATCTCTTCTGCCTGAACTCCCCCTTTACAAGAGAAGGTATAATATGAAACTTTACAAATTAAATATTTATTAGGAAAGTATCCAGTCACATGGCTCTATAGATACTTATTTAACCACCAGCCTGTTTGGAGATACTTAGCCTGAATTCAGTCACTTAGCATTAGAAACAGTACTGTAACAAACATATTTAAATATTTGAGTACCTTCTCCCACCTCCCCCAGGGGGAATTCCTAACACCAGAATTGCTGAGAGAAAGCATTAATAAAGTTAAGCCACTCAATATGCAGTTCCAGTCTCTCCAGAAAGAATATTTTTCTTATATTGTTATTGCTAGAAGTACTATTCACTATTGAGCAAAATAATTCCATCTTTCTTTTCTAACAATGATACAATTTCTTACTAATTTCCTGAAATTAGTTGCTGGAATGGTCGGCTTTGCTTTTGAACCTCACTGAATCAAGAAGGGTCTGGTGTTAGGACAGCACACTTCTGGTACACACGAAGAGAGAACTCGGCATGGTTGTTGTTAACACCACCCAGTGGGTCACTGGCTGCTGGCAGTGACTCTTTCCTTTCCTCTCCCTGTCCTCCTCGTTTCTATCTCTTGTCTCCTTCCTGGCAGCCATGACAGTACTCTGCACTACAGGCTCTCTTTAGCATTAGAGACTAAACCTTCTGAAGCTAGGAAGAAAATTAAATCCCCTTGGCTTCCATGGCTTTTGTCAGATTTGTTACACTAACAGGAAAGTGTGACTAACACTGCTTTCTATATGTCCCCCTCACCGAGTAAAAGTAGCATCTGCCAGGTTCTCTCTTGGTCCATCTTGTTGAGCACCATCTGCATACCCTTTCTTAACTCCCCCACATCGTGAGCCCTGTTCTCTGCAGTGTGACTGTATTCTTCGGCCTGTAGCCTTTTTGCCCACAATTTTCTTCACCATCTCTGAATTTCTGACATTTAGCTTTCTTCTGGCTATTCAATTTTGCAGTTTCTTCTCCTGAAGATACATAACTATCTAAAGTGAGGGAAGAAAACTCAGACCACTGTAGTTGGCTGTGTAAAGGTTGTTACCCTCACTATTACCCCAATCCTCTTCTGCACATCTTTTCTCTGACACAAAGGCTCTGACATCCACTTCTCTGGCCTATCCAACCTCATTTTCTTGACTATCCAAGTGATGTTGGGTATGAGTCTATCTTATAGAGTAGACTTTCCCTCCAATCAGACAGTGGTTGGTTACTCCCACAACCTTTGTGCCACTGCTTCACCAGTACATCTTGCAGGCCAATCACTCTTGTAGATTGAATGGTTTGCAGCTGGGTTAGTGTTTACCTTTCTCCTTTGGCAGTGTGCAGAGTACCTTCTAATACCATGCATACTAGTCTATGTGGGTGAAGGTTTTAGGTAGGTACCAGATTGACTTCTCTATATTCAATTAATTATCGAAGTCCTGTCTTCAGCAATAGGGCTGAATTCAGCCATCAGTATATGAAGAGCCATTAACAACATTGGCGATTGTTCAGGGATTCCCACAGGACTCTTTTGGCCAAGAGCTTGATTAGTTGTAATCCCTTTACTACTGAAGCTTCATTTGATGGTGAGTGATGTCCAGTTGGGGCTCTGTTACTCTTCTTCTTTGATGATATTATTTAGATTGCCTTCACAGATGCATATATTATAGGAAGCAGCTGCTGTATTAGGTTTCCATATGCCTCTCCATTGGCTCTTAGTTTTAGCTGTCCCTCTCCATATAGTCTCCATTGGTCCCCTCCTCTCCTCTGTGCTTGATGCTCCTATTTCAGTCCCTCAGCTTGTCTATCTATAACTATTTATTTTATTTCTCCTTCCTAGGAAGATTCATCCCCTCCCCCTAGTCTCTTTGTTGCTAACTTCTGTGGTTATCAGGATTGTAGTTTGCTTAACAATGACTTAAGATTTAACATTCATATATATGTAAATAGATACAAAATTGGTCTTTCTGGGTCTGAATTACCTTGTTCAGGATATGTTTTTCTAGTTCCATCCATTTACCTGCAGATTTCATTTCTAATGGCTGTGTAATAGTCCATTGTGTAAACGCACCACATTTTCATTACTTAGTTATCCATTGACATTCATCCAGGTTGTTTCTAATTTCTGACTATTATTAATAGACCAGCAAATAACCTAGTTGAAACATGCCTCTGTAGTAGGACAAAGGATCTTTTCAGTTTATGCTGAATACCTCCAACATCTCTCTTTTTCATCCAAGATTGTCTTAGCTGTCCTGGTATTTTTGTATTTCCACATGAAGCTGAAAATTATCCTTTCAACATCTGTGAAGAATTGTGTTGAAATTTTCATGGGGATTGCACCCTACCAAAAGCCAGTTTTACTACGTTTGTCTTCCCAATCCATGAGCATAGGAGATCTTTCCATCTTCTCATATCTTCTTCAATTTTACTCATCAACATCTTAACCAAGATGATTTAGTGAGGAAGGATAAATAGCTAATATTTGAATGTCTCAGTTTTTGGAATGCTGGGCCCTTTCTCCCTGCTGGCTATTATAGCATTGCACCTTACCACCAGAACACCAGTGATTTGCTCCTATTTCAATCCAGAATTCAGCCGATGCTTTCACACATGATTTATACACTTAGGTTTGTTTTTTTGTTGTTGTTGTTTTTTTGTTTTTTTTTTTTTTGTTGGGAATTGAAAATTAAAGTATTCTGCATCTTCATTCAGCTCTAAAATTGATGTCTCCATCAAATCTTTCACCTCAGAGCTCCTTTCACCTCAGAGCTCAGGGAATGCAGTCAAAGAGGAGGCAGAAAAAGGGTAATAGCCAGAGCAGATGGAAGACACCAAGGATGCAAGGCCTTCTAGACACAGCAGGGTTGGTACACATAGGAGCTCACAGAGAGTGAGGGAGCATGCACAGGACCTGCACAGGTCTGCACCAGATAAAAGAAATGGACACAGGCCCTCATCACTAACCCAGAAAACATCTCCAATATATAACCTCTTGCAAGTGAAAAAGAAAAAGTCTTCCCCAAGTTACACTCACTGGGCAAAGTAGCATGAAGGGCAGGCCCCATGCCTGGCAGACCAACACAAAATGAACTCAGTGACACTTTTCAAGGTTTTATAATTGTTTCATAATTTAAAGTCAGGGCAGTTTTATTTATTTAATTTTTTTGGATTGTATGTTTTCTAACTTATGGGCCCTGTGTGCATATATTGTGGCTTCTGGTTTTGTGTTTTTATGGGATTCCTGTGTGAGCAAAATGTGTGTCACTGAACCTTGTTTCTTGTGGTTTTTCTTTGGCTCTTTTTCTTGTTTGTTTGTTTTTGTCATGTTCTGATTTATTTATTTATTTTATTATTATTCCTTAGATGTCTGCTTTGTTTTCTTTTTTAAAAAAAACATTTTTACTCATATTGGTGTTTTGCCTGCATGCATATCTGTGTAAGGATACCAGATGTGCTGAAACTGGAGCTACAGACAGTTTCGAGCTGCCATGTGGGTGCTGGAAATTGAACTTGGGTCCCCTGGAAGAGCACTGAGGGATCTTAACTTCTCAGCCATGTCTCCAGCCCTGACCGTTTTTTTTTTTTTAATTATTTTATTTATTTACATTCCAAATATTGCCCACCTTGTTGGTCCTGCCTCCCAGAGTTCTTCACCTAATTCCTCCTCCCCTTTACCTCTGAGAGTGTGCTCCCCGACCTATCCACCTTCTTCAGCACCCCAGCACCCAGGGCATCAAGTCTCTACAGGACTAGGCACATCTTCTTTCACTGAGACCAGACAAGAAGGTCCTCTGCTATATATGTTCCAGGGGCCAAGGACCAGCTTATGTAACTCCTCTTGACAGTATTTGGAGACAGGGTTCTCTGTGGGATTAGCATCCTTATAAGAAGACTTGATGGATAGCTCTGTGCTCCATCTTCATAGCACTGATGAGAGAGCATTACTCTTCAAGCCCAGAGTAGAGGCATTCAGAGACAAAGGCTGAAGAATACAAAGTTGTATTCAAATTTCAAGTAATGACAATGCTTCTCTCATTTACTAATGGTGTGATTGATTAGAAATGGTAAAATCTCAGCAAAGCTGAGACTATGGTTCTTATTTATTACAAATGATGAGCACTGGCTATCTCAATGACACTACTTAGAACCAGTATTGTGGTTAAGAGTGTGGTTTATTGAATCAGACTATTGAGTTCAAATCATACTTTTTAGGAAAGTCACTTAATCTTTCTAGAAAAATATCTTTACTTTTTTATTTTCCTGATAGACCTAATAAGGATTAAATAAAGGATTAAATAAAGCAATACATGCACAAGCCCTGATCTGTAGTAAGTACTCAGTCATCCTGCAGGTGTCCTTAATACAACTAGCCTAGTTTACTATATAGAACATGGTTCACTGAAAAATATTCTGCACTTCAACCATTTTATTTTAGAACCAGTAATGTAATAGTAGATACCACTGGATATATTCCCAGAAAGTATGGCACTAACCTGCTTTTTGTGATAATATATTGTTAATAAATCACTTAAGAAGTTGTTGGCCCATGGGAAACTTCACAGATATTTTCTGGGTAGGTGATTACAGCATCACAAGGCCTCTGATGGACCCTCTGTGATAGCACCTATCCTTCGTCTTCTGGGAGTTCAGAACTCACCAATAGCATTCCCCCACCCCCACCTCCTCTGAGGTCATCATTCCTCCTCTGGATAATGCTGCTTTCTGGATGCAGGGAAGCCGCTTACCCACCAGTGTCTCATGTCCCTCTCCCTTTTTGTTTTCTGTTAATTAGGGGCTTCGGTTTCATAAAGATTCTTCAAGGCCAACAAGACACCCAACCATTCAGTTCATCATCAGCTGCCTGGTGGGGCTTCCTCAGATTTGATCATTTCCTAGCACAATTTTCATAACACAGGAAAGCACTTATGTTTTCAAATTTATCATAAAAGATAGAAACCAGGAGTACACAGTGCCTGTGGTACTGGCACATGGCGGACTTTCCTTCTCTCCTGAACTACCTTAATCTATGCTTGTGTCATCAGCAGGGAAGCTCTGCTGGACTCCTTTCCTTGGGAGACGTGGGTTAGGAAGACATCCTAGTCTCTATATGTAGGTGTGATCTTACTGGTGACCAGACCCCATCCTGAAGCTTTGGGTAGGCCCCATAGAGTCACCCCATTACCATAAATATAGGTGTGTTCCAGAGGGCCTAGTTACAAACAATAAAGAACATTTCCATAGCTTGACAAATGTCACTTCTGTAGGGTGATTTGTGCTGGGCTAGAGACAAAGACCAATCAAATCTTTTATTCCCAATAAATTAACTTAGTGTTAGAGCAGTCACTTGAAGATCACCAAAATGATGAAGCTATCCAGTATAAGATTTTAAATGATTTAAATTAAAATTTAAATTAACTTTAAATTATCTATAGACACATATGCCGCAGGCATATGTCAAGGTCAGAGGATAATTTTGTGGAGACTGTTCTCTCATTAACCTTTATGTAGACTCCATGGATCAAATTCAGGTCACCAATCTTGCATGGCATGATTTGAAATTTTTATATATACATAATACATTGTGTGTGTGCATGTGCATCTCGCAGTCGTTTACTCCATTAAGTTTAGATACTATACTTCATTTCATGATTCAGACTAATATCTAACAAACTTGAATGGAATCCACTTAAAAGGGACTTGTTACTTTTCCATTTGATTAACCAGCAGTCTCAACTAACCTGGACCCCCGAGATCGCTCAGACACTGAGCCACCAATCAGGCAGCATACACCAGCTGACACGAGGCTCCCAACACATATGTATACAGCAGAGGATTGCCTGACCTGGTCTCAGTAAGAGAGGATGCATCTAACCCTCCAGATACTTAAGGCCCCAGGGAGTGGGGAGGCCAGGTGGCGTGAGGGTGGGATATGGGGACATCCTCTTGGAGACGGTGGGAAGGGGAGGTATGAGATGAGGAGAGGTCAGGGAGCAGACTGGGAGGGAGATAAAGTCTGGCCTTATAAAAAGATTAAAGAATAAAAACTAATTAATTAATTAATTAATTAATTAAAAAAGAATCTAAGCAAAGTTTAGTGACCTCTTTGTGAGCTAAAACATATCATTGATTTGTTTCTTACCCTTTTAGGGCTTTGCTAGGTTCTGAACGTTCTGTATACGTTTGAATAATTCTCCAAGTATTCCAGATTCCCTTCATCTTCAGTCTCCAGTCAGCAACAAAACAAACAAACCAAAAGGCAGCTCGGATGTCTGTTTTCACGCAGTGCACGAGTGCTCTTTTCCTTAACTTCAGCTCTTTGTCCTTTTCAGTGAATGCTTAGATGCATAGTTTATTTTTCAATATAAAGATTAAGAAGGAACATTCGTGAACACAAAGTTGTACAGATCTGCTTCCTAAAAAGTTTTCTACAAGATGTCTTGGGTTGTGTCTATATTTAATATTTCAACAATTTTAAATAAATTTGTACATAACAAAGTGAGAACTAATATACAAGTGCTATATCGATGATAAAAATACCTGTGACAGGACAGGTATTTTTATCATGTAAGGCTAGTATTCTAATGACTGAGACAGAATAATCAAGATCTTAAAGTCAAAAGAAAAAAACCCACAAAAAAGAAAAGAAAAAAAAGAAAAATATCTATCTTATATTCTGCGAATACCTATATGGACACATATCCATGTAAACGTTTATTCATATGAACATAGAGAACAATCTGGCAATCTGCTCATAATACTAAATCATCACAGCCCAGTAGAACTGAAGGAAGCATATTTTTTGTGTTTTCTAATGTTTGTTTGCTAAAATAAATGTGTTTATACAATGTAAATACGTAGCTTAAATACCCAATCTAAATACCCAATATAACCAAAGAACTAGAGTCTAGGAATAAATGTGGCTCAGCGGTAGACTCTAGCCATTTAAGGCCATGAATTGGGGGCATTTGAAAATTTCATATAAATAAAGTAAAAATAAAACAGGCTACCATATAGAAGTACATGATACAATAAGTAAATAAATGAGCCAGTGTAGCATAGTAGATTACCTAGAGTTTTATCTCAGCATTATTAAAATGTGGCATTTGAAATTGAGAGCATGATTTCAACACTGGAGTGGATGTGAGGTAGTTCCTTTAATTTACATATGAGCAAAAATGATATCTTCATGCACACAGTGGTTTCTTGCCATGTGAATGTTGAATAAATGAGGGTTTGTATTAATATACCATGGACTGGTGAGCTGAAAGTCCTCCCAAACCACAGCTGGCTGCTGGCAGAGGTGTGCCGAGAGCCCAGGTCTTCGTTTGCTTCTAGTGTGCTCTCCATGTTGGCACGTGTTCTCCGTGAAACAGACAGACAGGCATGTGAATACTCAGCTCTCATCTGCCTGAGCTAATGGTGAAAAAGAGTGATCATACCTCTATTCTAGAAATGCTGCTTTCATTTAGATATTAGGATTGTTTCTCCTGCTGAAACACACAGAGTAATATTTAGAAACGGTATGCAAACACAGGAGACACAAACGCTGAGTATTGATGGGATGTTCCAGTGTGCAACACACAGCTGTAGGGAGCCACAGCCACGGAGCAGCTTCAAGGTTAATGTGGCATCTCTCTCCAGCATCAGCTGCAGTGTGGTCCAAAGCAACCAGTTGCTGCCTGGTGGAACATTTGATTAGCAGGGCTTTCCAGACTTCCCTTCCTGCTCCCTGCCCATCCACACTCATCATTTGAGTCCATTCACAAGTCAGCCACAGTGACTAAAGGCCACCAAGTTTCCTCTTGACCTTCAACTCCTACTCTCTTCCCTAATGCCAAGTTCTACTTTTACTTGCAGTCAAGTCTGTTATCACAAAGTGACTTTTACTTTTACTCTAACCTAGCAGATCAAAGAGTCAGTTTCCCTCTGTGACACTGTCATCCATGCTTCAGTTTGCTCTCAGAGCAGACCCGGAGCAGAGTGGTTGAAATAGCCAGTGAGGCCAGGGACCCCGAGATCTGCTGCTGGGGAGGAAGTAGTATGCTCTCCAAGGATGTTAAAGCAAATAAACAAACTTCTATGGAAAACTGGCCAATGTAATAGCTGGCAGATGATTCCCTGATCTTTAAACCACATCCAGCAGTCATCCACAGCTCTTTGAACTGAATTGTTTCACCAAAGCAAAAGGACTTATTCTAATCAGTAGGCTGTGGGTGGTTACTGAACACTCAGAGGGAGCCTGCTGGCCTGGGCACATACATACTCAGGGGTCCTTTATGCATTCACAGACTCTGGAGACTCAGCAGCTGCCAACTGACACAGTTCTGTGTAAAGATGAAAAACTCTGCTTAGAAGTGTGGAAAACCCCCAAAGCCTGGCAAGTTCTAACTAGGTACAGTTTTGAGAAACTGGGTCTAAATAAAGATTATGAAGGGACCTCCTATAAAGTTTTTGAGAAATCTTAGATTGTTAATATTCTGCTTAGTTTAAGAATATGCAAAAGGGATTTTGTGATTCATATAGTGGCTTCTTTGCAAACCAGCTTCCACGGTTGGTAAAGCTGTTGTCCAGCATCCTCTGGTGTGGTCAGTGTCACTGGTGTAGGTTGTAACAAAGGCAGAGGAAGTTCATGAGAATGATGTCTGTCCATTGGAGGGCAAAGAAGGAACCAAGTCAACTCAGCTGCATCTTCTTAACACGCTAACAGAATAAATGCCAAATGTCACCTCAACTTCAACTATGTTTATTAAAGCAGACAACACACACACACACACACACACACACACACAGTCCGCTGACACTACTTACCTACACAAGCATCCTTTTCCCTGGGCAGGAGCACCATTCAAAAACTCTTGGCTTGACAAAGAAAGAAAGACTAAAGTCTCTACCACCACACCACCCTTCAAGCAATGTGTGAGTTAGGAGTTAGCAATCGTCCAGGCAGATGAGGCAGCCATCCCTTGCTCTGGTGTCATCTCACAGACAGCTTTCTGAACCTTAACTTTTTCCTTGGGGTACCTCAGAGATGCTCTCCCTGGACCATTGTGATTCCAGGTGTATGTGACCTGCTTTCTCTTCATCGGAGCATTCTTCTCTGGCTGCAGATTGACACCAAAATCAGTTCCAGTTGACTGTAGGGGAATTTAGGGAGGCAAGAGTCAGTTCAGTGATAAATTTCATCTCTCATCTCTCACCTTGTCAGGGGTTAAAATCTGTAACTTGTGGTTCCCAGTTGCCACTTCCTCTTCCACCTCTTGAGCTATGCTTGTACTCAGGGCCTCTGAACTTTTGGCCTGTGTATCCACTGAGCCAGCCAGGGATATGTCTAGGCTAGTCTCAGGGTATTTCCAAGCCATAACAGTAGTAAGATTCTTTTCTTACAAGCCTTATGCTGACTTCTTTTACTTATTCTGGGAGAGGCTGCCCTCAGATTCATGTCTGCCTCCCCAGTGCTAGGATTTCAGCACATGCCAACATGCCAAGCTCACTTCTTCTTTCTTTCTTTCTTTCTTTCTTTCTTTCTTTCTTTCTTTCTTTCTTTCTTCCTTCCTTCCTTCCTTCCTTTCTTTTTTCTTTCTTTCTTTCTTTCTTTCTTTCTTTCTTTCTTTCTTTCTTCCTTCCTTCCTTCCTTCCTTCCTTCCTTCCTTCCTTTCTTTCTTTTTTCTTTCTTTCTTTCTTTCTTTCTTTCTTTCTTTCTTTCTTCTTTCTCTCTTTCTTTTTCTTTCTATCTTCCTTCCTTTATTTCTTTCTCTCTTTCTTTATTGTTGTGTGATTGTATAACAAAAAGAAAGAAAGAGGAAAGGAGGGACCGACAGAAATAGAGAGAGGGAGATGGAGGGAGAGAGGGTGGTTTCTATATCACACTAGCAATAGTTCTCTGCTTTCAAATTGATTTTCACTTGTCATTAGTATCCCCAAGTAAGTGTCTTTTTTGGTAACTCTCATATGAGTAAAATCTATTTGTATTTATTCCTAAAATGCCTTGCACTAAACTTTTAATCTAATCTGTGTCTATTTTATAGTGTGATTTTCATAGGGAATCTGGATAAACTAGGGAAATTTTTTAGGTAAAATTTCTTAAAAAAGAAAAATCTTGTCAGGGTCTGATGATGCATTAATCAGAAAAGCAAAATATAAGGCATTATCCCAATTCCCAATTTTTGAAGAAAAATTATAAACATAGAAACTTTTACATCTAAAGAGATAGCTTAGCATGTGAAACCTCTCACCACCAAGCCTGACATCCTACATCCATCCCATCTATAAGACCCACCTGGTGGAAGAAGAGAACACACCACACCCACACGCGGATTTTTAAAAATTCTTCCTTCTAGGTAATCTGTTAACTGTCGTCAGTCAAATAGTTATCACATTATTATTCAAAAATGCAAAGATCTACAAAGGTAAATAGTAGGAATTTGTGTCTTCTTTCTATAGGTAGAATATATACCATCAGTTCCTGGGTGGGATGCTGTGGTTCAGACCTTGTCTTGAGCAGGTGGCAGGATCTCTGGGAGAGGGCTCTGACATCCAGAGGGCATTCGGGTTTTTCTTTGTCTTTTGTTTAATTCTTACAGTACTGGGGTGAAGCTGAAGGTCTCGCACATGCTGGGCAGGCTGCCCACAAAGCTGTTTCCTTGCCCATTTCTGTCGCACAATAGATAATCTGCCCAAAGTAGATTATCTTTGAAATGCCAGTTACACCTGAAGCTCCTCTATCATACCAGATATTCCAAATTCTTAGATTTTAGAACCTTTTCTTTCAGAATTTGCGTGGTTATATTTCTTCAAACTTCAAGACTGGCTTTTTTTTTATGTCAAGCCTATGAAAATTAATGAAGAAACCAGCAGATTTTGGACCAAATGTTTTCTCTGCTGATTTTTCATGTGAAAGTTGCTATGTATGAACAGTTTCTTAGATTTCATGAAATATAAAGAGAATTTTGCTTTGGCGTTTTATTTAGGAAGGAATGGTCCATTCTTTATACTCAGAAATGAGTAGAAAATAATTGGTGTGGCAGCTTGTGCATAATAGTGACAGTGCACTAAATATCACTTAGTTTCTAAGTAGCTAAGTGATGCTTTCTGGCATGGAGAGGCATAATGTTTATATTTTAATAAAATGTATAATTAAATATAATTTTGCATATTTCTTTTTTCTAGAATTCATTAAAATAATAAAGATACAGGCAATTGATTCTGAAGGTTAATGAGCCATACACAAAGAGGATTCACAAAAAGGTTTGTTAAGTTAAAACAAGTTGTTATTCATTTTCTTTTTGGTCTGTGAATATGGCTCCTGACCTGTATTTTAAGGCTAACATTTGGAAGAGTTTTATTTTTTTACTGAAAGTTTCTATTTCAATCTTCTAAGAGCAGATTCCTTAGCGAAGTCCACAGGGAGGTGAGAACTTTTCAGCTCCAGTCTTGTTTATGTCGACTGTTTCACAGTTTGGAGTCTAACTATTACGGTGTGAATCTTTCCCTCCATTGTCTGGACTATTTGGTGCTGGTCAGTACAATGTGGCTTGATGATGATCCTTTATTTATTTACTTTTTTTATAAAAATAAAACAGACTAACAAATCTTTTGTTTGCATTAACTTCAAAAAATCCCAGAGAAAATGCACTGGCCTCTGTGAGTGATGGTATAGACAGGATCTACTGAAGGACAGTAATCCGTGGGTAGAAAGGGTTTATTGGGGAATCAAACTTGCAAGGTCTTCTGAAGGGTTGGGTACAGAGGAGCAAGCAGATGTTATATGACAGTCAGGAGGGTGGGGATCTGAGCTGATACAGGCTGTTGATTTGTTTGTTTTGATTTGCATTTCCCTGATAACTAAAGATTTTAAACATTTCTTTAGGTGCTTCTCGGCATTCAAGATTCCTCAGTTGAGAATCCTTTGTTTAGCTCTGTACCCATTATTTAATTGGGTTTTTTAGTTTTATGGATTTTTAATTTTTTGAGTTCCTTGTATATTTTGGGTATTAGCCCTCTATCACATGTAAGGCTGGTAAAGATCTTTTCCCAATCTGTAGGTTGCTGTTTTGTCCTCTTGAAAGTGTCCTTTGCCTTACAGAAGCTTTTCAGTTTCATGAGGTCCTCTTTGTCAATTGTTGATCTTAGAACCTGAGCCATTGGTGTTTTGTTCAGGAAAATTTCCCCTGTGCCAATGTGTGGGCTATTTCCCACTTTCTCTTTCATTAGATTCAGAATGTCTTATTTTATGTGGAGGTCCTTGATCCACTTGAGCTTTGTACAAAGAGATAAAAATGGATCAATTTGCATTCTTCTACATGAAGACTGCCAGTTATACAAGCACAGTTTGTTGAGGAGGCTGTCCTTTTTTCCACTGGATGATTTTGGCTTCTTTGTCAAAGATCAAGTAACCATAGGTGTGTGGGTTCATTTCTGGGTCTTAAATTCTATTCCATTGATCTACCTGTCTGTCTCTGTACCAATACGATGCTTTTTTTTTTTTTTAAATCACTATTGTTCTCCAACACTACTACTGCTGATGCCAAGAAGTGCTTGCAGACAGGATCCTGGTATGGCTGTCTTCTAATAGGTTGTCCCATCATCTAAGACAGATATGTAGATATTTACAGCTAACCGTTGCACTGAGGCCAGGGACCCTATTGCAAGAGTTAGGGGAAGGACCGAAGGAGCTGAAGAGTATTGCAACTCTATAGGAAAAACAACAATATCAACTAACCGGACCTCCTCAGAGCTCCCAGGGACTAAGCCACTAACCAAAGAGTATACATGGGTCAGTCCATGGCTCTCACTATATATGTAGGACTGCCTTATCTGGCATTAGTGGGAGAGGGCATGCTTGGTCCTGTGGAGGCTTGATGCCCCAGAGAAGGGTGAGGCAGGGGTGGGTTGGTAGGTAGGGGAGCACCCTCTTAGAAGCCAAGAGGAGGGAGATGGGGTAGGGGGCTTATGAAAGGGAGACCAGGAATGGAGACACTATTTGAAATGTAAATAAATAAAATAATTTTTAAAAAAGAATTGTTTCTGGCAAACAGAAATCTTTTTAAGAGACTCGTTTTTCTGGTAGACCCACTCTTAGTCTTGCTTAGTGATTGTTCTGTTTAGGGTGTTTAGGATAATGTCATCAGCAGTGCCTTGTTGTTGTTGTTGTTGTTGTTGTTGTTGTTGTTGTTGTTGTTGTTGTTGTTTTGGTGGTGGCAGTGGTGGTGATGGGGTGTGTGTGTGGGGGGGTGGCTTTAGACCTAACAGTTCAGCCTTTTGTTGATGGTAAGGAATGGTAAATTCTCTGGCTACATCCTGTTTCTGGAGTCTTTGAGAAAAGGGGAACCTGAAATGCTGGTCCAAAACCAGAAGTCAAGTTGGCTGGAAATGGTAAGAGACCTGAGGAAACTGTGTTAGAAGCACCTATCTTAATGTCCTTCTGGTTATTTCACTAATTCTCTCTGGAAGAAACTGGAGAAGACAAAGAGAAATCACTATTATAGGAAGGACAGAAACCAGTGGGCCAAGGAGGAGTAACAGCCAGGACCCCAGAGAGGAGCATAGCAAGAAGTCCAAATTAGACATGGTCCCTGGAAGCCACAGTTGACAAGCCAGGTCTTTTTCCCTTGGTCAGGCTAGTTTACACTAGCTTTCAGTAAGCCCAGAGATAGCCATGTATGCAGAATGATCTGGGGCGATGGAGATGAGTCTATTTAGAAGCAGATTCTAGGCCATATCTGATTCCTAGGTGCTGTCTGTCACCTGAGTGGAAATCTGCTGGGACAGAAGAGAAAGCTAAGGAGCTTAGGGGTCTTCCTACTTCCAGGTCTGTCCCTTTGCCTGGAAGGTCTGGAAGACAAAGAGAACATGCACCGAGCAGGAGTGGGAAGAAGGGGTCCATTTGACCTGTGACAGATAAATCCAAGTCACAATTCCCTAAAAGCTTGCAAGAATCCTTTAAAGCTGAATTTTTTAAAAAGATAAGTTTTAGAAATATTAGTCTGACCACTGTCTGGAATCTGCACTGAAGCCCTCATAGTAGACAAGCAGTTAGTAAGTGTCTGTAAAGTGCTCAAGCAGATGTGTATCTTTGCACCATAACAAAATAAAACCTAAAAAGTTATTGTCATAATCGGTGTCCATGGCAACTGGTATAAAGCATTTCATTGGGGCTGGGTTACACTTTCAGAGGTTTAGTTTATTGTTATCACTGTGGGAAGCTGTTGGGGTCCACACTAGCCCCACGTTGGGGAGGCCAAAAAACGTCGCAGCCCAGGCAAAATGTTGAGGCCCGGGCCAACCCACATTTGGGCTGCCGCTCCAGTCTGCAGGTCGGAGTTCAGCAAGAGTGAGGGTGAGGGCAGACTCGAAGAATGGAGACCAGACAGGGTATGATTCAATCCCGTTTATTCTTCAGTCTCTCTTCCTCTAAGTATCTCCTTCTCTGTCTCCTCTGTCTGCTGTGTCTGATTCTGTCTGGAGCCAAGTGTCTTCTACCTAATGTCTGATGTGTCTGATTCTCTGATCTCAGTCTGATTCTGATCTGTTCTGTCTCTGCCTTTTATATGTCTCACTTCTAAGCCACGCCTCTAAGTTACACCTTTAATCATGCCCTTAGGTCTTGTCTCTAACTCTGATCTCTATACTTCTAAGTTATACTCTTAAATTACACACCTTTAATCTCACGCACCTTTAATCTCACGTACCTTTAATCTCAAGGTATCTAAACCAAGATTATCGGGGTGTTCTCAGCTGTTGTAGGCTATTGTAATCCAAGTCTCATGTCAGGGTATATGGCTCAAGATGGCTGCAAAGCTGATAGCCGCTTTCTGCTAAAAGTCGGCCCCCAACAGGAAGCCTGGCAGACATGGTGACAGAGGTGGAGTTGAGCAGTGTACATCTGGATCCAGAGGCAGCAGGAAGGGAACACTGGGCCTGGTTTCTGCTCTTGAAACCGCAAAGCCCACCCTTAGTGACACACTTTCTCCAACAAAGGCATACTTCCTCATCCTTTCAAACATTGCTACTCCTTAAGCATTTCAATCCATAAGCTTATAGGGGCCATTCTTATTCAATCCACCACAGTTATCAACATAGTGGAAGCATAAGCATTCATTTGAATAAGAAGCATGTTAAGTCTAGAAAAGAAAACCAATTTTGAGCCTGTGGCCATGATAATATAATTATTCCCAACTTATCTGATGAATTTTAGACTTTGAGGTCTTAACATCATATGTACCATCTTTAAGTCTCATTTTTCATACCTTGAATTATTTCCTCAGACCTTCACAGAGCGCCCTCACACACCTTAAGGCACTCGCTCAGACCTTTGCGATTCTCCTAATTTAAACACGTTTCCGAAACATTTAATCACTTACCTTGAGACATAAGTGTTCGGTTACTGAAAGCACTCACTGAAAAACAAGTTCTTTTAAATAAAACAATAGTAAAATGTAAATTTTGAATCAATAATGACAGTCTGGTAGCATTTACATTGAAATCTGTCTGTGTGCTTGTCTTTCTCAGCATGAAGCCTGTCATCGAGGTAAACTTGTCTGTGAGTTTGTCTTTCTCAGTGGAGACCTAGTGGCTCTAGGAAAAGCAAGGCTTGATTTTTACAGATAAAGTCAAGTCGGGCGGGCAGCTAATTGTTCCTCAGCCTGGAAGCCTTTTTATTTAAGAGACTCCAGTAATTTAATGTTAATTAAATCTTTTAAAAGGGGGATTTTAAGTTTGTATCATCAGCAAGTAACATGTCCATCTCTAGTAACCAAAGTTGCTAGAAAGCTAAGATGTCTTAAGGGGAAAGCAGACTTTTTAGCTAAGAATGGACTGACCTCGGAGCTGCAGCTTAGCAGGAGGGGCTGGCTGAGGTCAGCTTGCTGCTCTTAAACTGTCTGAGAAAGCTAGAGCCCTCCACCAATGTCATGCCAGAGATCTGAGTAGGAAGTATAAAGCAAACAGCCTCAGAACCAATGAAGAATGACAGAGACTTACTTGTTACATGGACAGGCAGCCTGCGCTCCTCCATGTTGATTCGATGGCTTTGATGGGGGTACAGGTTGTCAGTCTTTGTCTACCACACAAGGCAACATTAGGTCTCTGTCACAAGACCCAGAATCTCTAAGAGACTTTCTTGCGGTAGAACTTGGAGAACTGGTCTACTTTGGCAAGACAGTGTTTACAGTTTAGGTCATGTCCTGGCAGCAGGTAAGGCATGGGGTGTTTTTGTTTTTTGAGACCTGCTTTTGCTTTCGTAATGTAGAGATAACAAAATAAAGCAACCCATCTTGGAGGCCTACTGTTGCTTCCTTACTCTAAAAAAAAAAAAAAGAGATACAAGGATAAGCAGAGATCTCAGGACTAACTGTCTTCTGGGCACGGCCATAAAGCTTAACCAAAATGCCAGAGAAGTCAACATGTTAAGCTTAGTAAAGATGGCTGCCAGCCATGGACTGTGTACCACACTGCACATAGCGCGAGAATGTATGAGACCTCAGAGCCCACCTCCATATTGATGCTTTCTCCAACAAGGCCACACCTCCGAATAGTGGCATTCCCAATGGGCTAAACATTCGCCCACGTGTCTATAGGGCCCACACCTATTCAAACCACCACAGCTTCTCTGCACTTACATTTTCCTGTAACTATATTCTGGTTTTAAATTATCAGAAATACTACCACAACAATAATGACATTTTAATGTGTTCTATGATACGATTACAATTTGGATTTTTTTCTGATTTTGACCACCATTTATATGAATTTCAGCCACCTACCAAGATTTTCATTCGTAGGTTCGTGTGTTCATGGGTCTGTGTGTGTGTGTGTGTGTGTATAAGTGTATGACTGTGCATGCATGTGTGTCTGTAAATGTATGTGAATGTACCTATATGGATGTTAGTGTGCACATGTGTGCATGCACTTGTGTGTGTGTGTGTCTGTGTGATATCTTCTGCAGATACTTTCTGCCCTCTTTTGACAGAATTTTATATTTTAAACCAAAAAATATTTTATTAAAACTTTTAATAAAATATATTAAACAAAAGAAATGGGCTGTAATTTTTATTCACAGGTAACCCGCACATTCTGCCTCTCCATCTCTCCTTCCTTCTTCCAACATTCCTTTAGTGCCAAGTAAGTTTTTGATCAGGATACAATGAAATTATATAAACATTCCATTCTCCATCAAAAACATTGACTGGCATGGAGATTAATCATTTATTTGATAAGATGCTGTTTGCTTGTGGTGTGGATGAATCCCTGCCACTGTGTCCATGAGAAACGGGCTCTCCCCCTCTGAGCTACATCCCAAGCCAAAACTGTAGCTTTACTTTGTTTCCTTTGATGTTGAAAATATGTAATCACTTCTCGAAGCAGTATTCTCTGTTTTCTGAACCAAAAAATAAAAAAAAAAAAAAATATGCCAAGTTCTTAAATTCCGTATCTATATGAATTTGGTAAAAAGAATAATGAACATAGATTACACTCCACATGCACAAGGGTGACAGTCCTTTAATCCCAGGTAACATGTCATCTATCTTTTTGTGAAGCTATTAAGGGCAAGGCCCTGTGTCAGAGGTGGAAAAGGTCGCAGAACATGTTCAATCAAATCATTGGAACCTATCACTATATGTGAGAAATTCTGTACATTATCACGAGCTGTCTATGTCTTCTATAGTCCGTGTAGGCAGGCAGCTGTTCAGTAATTGTGCTGTATGCAATATCTACTAAGGATATTCTAGCAACTACAAAGATAGTTAAATTAAAAAAAATGCTTTCTTTGTTTGTCCAGCTTCTAAAATTCTGGTAGCTGAAAGATTAGCATGGTTTCTGCACAAAGAAGAAATGATACTTCATGACGTATCCTTTATTTTAAACCATGATGCCACAGTGTAGAAGAATGCTAGGTCAGTGAGGCAGGAGTGGATGGATGGGGAGCACCCTCATAGAAGCAGGGTAAGGGGGATGGGATGGGGGTTTGCAGAGGGGAAACAGGGAAAGGGGATAACATTTGAAATGTAAATAAATAAAATCTCCAGTTAAAAAATCTTTTTAATAAAATGTTTAAAAAAGAAATAGGCTGTAATTTTTATTCACAGGTAACCCACACATGCTGCTCCTCCATCTCTTCTCCCTTCATCCTACAGTATCTCAGTCTCTGAAGTTCAAATTCAGGGTGAAAACCTCAAGGAAGAAACGTAAATAATGCTTTTCTAGTGAACTAGATGCAGAGCGCCCTCTAGGGACGCCATTCTATTAATGCACTATTATTTCCTACTTAAATGAGCCAAGTGGAGATGAAAGACCAGACAGCACAGGCAGCCAGTGTCTGCTCCAGTCTGGTTTCTCTATTTTTGTGGTTCTTCTAGACATAGTCACGAGAAGTTTGCCCTGTGCATCTTGCATCAGAAAAGTGACCTGGATAATATCAAAACATAGCAAAGAAACAAGGATCCATCCAGGAATGCAGGAGGACAGTAACAGAGTCTATATCTTGCTCACCTGGGCATACATGTCAGAAATAAAATACACTTTTAGAGAATTACTTACATTATTAATAACACATTACCTTGGATAAAACGTTGGAAACGTTTCTTCTTGCCCAAGGACAATACTCTGAGGGTCATCTGAGGACTCAACCAGTAAAGGTGCTTGCCAACAGGACTAAGGGCATCCTGTGACCCACAGGATGAAAAGAAAAAACTGACCCACATAAATAGATAGATGGGTGGATAGATGATAGACAGATAGATGATGGAATTTTTTAAAGCCTTTAAAGTCTCTGAGTAAATGCTTTTTCTTCTGCTTTTCAAGTCATAGCTTTTCATGTCTTCAGTAATGTGGTAACTAAAACATTAAGACTTATTAACTTAAAATACCCCACACAGTTTGTCTGTTGACTAATTAGTTTCTTCCCCCAAATCCAGAAGCATATAAAAATATCCACCATACTTTTTTGTGACACTATTCTTGGGGAGGCATGAAGGAAAATCTACTTATCCCAGACAGACACTTCTGGATGTGAGCCGGTGTCTGTTCTAGACAGTTTAGTTAGTCTGGCCTCTTTCCTGGCAGTCCACTGGTCTGACAGAATCTTCACATTCCTTACTGTTAATGTAACCTCAGAGAATGAGGAGCTCCTGAATCTGGTCATCTTCAGGGACTTCCTGAAGCCATTAAGATGTTTCCTTCCTAAGTTTTGATAAGCTTCCTTACAATATAATGTTTTATTTCCGAGGAAACTAGAACACAACACACACTAGTAAAAAGTAATGTGTAGAACTTTGAGCCTTGATCAGGATCTTTTCAGCTACAGTTCTCTGTCTAGGTTACCAACCCCTGGCCTTTGAACATCTGGAAGCATCTCCATTTAAAAAAAAAAAAAAAAGAAAGAAAGAAACTGCTAGCATTTTTTCTTTGTTTCATACTTAAATCTTTGTTCTCCAGAATTTTTCCTTTGAAAACAAGGCTGAAAACACAAGATAAAAGCTCAAACTGTGATTGTAGCAGTGAGTGGGTGGGACATGTGGACTCTGAAGGAGAAAAAATACTAGCTCTGAATATTTGTCCTGGCTTTGCTGTCTGTCCTTTGCCCTGCTGAGTGTGGCTTCTTTGTCACATAGGAGATGAAATGAGAGGTCATGTGGTTACTCCCAGAAGTGTAGTTTTCTGTTTTGTCTGTGGAGTGTAATTATTTTCTCCAGGAATTTACCTACATGCCAGTGCTAATTAAATAGCTATATCATGTAACCATGAAACGAAGTCTTTTTTGAATTGTATGTTTGCCACACACCATCAATGCTAGCTAGAAAGATACAGGTTCCCGGGGTGTTAACATCCAGTGTGCAAGAAGTTGAGAGCATGAATCAGGCACAGGGTAAAGTGAACAACTGCCCAGGATTTTATTCAGCTCATGAATAAGCAAGGTATAGCAAAAGATAAGGTGGTTCAATCACAGAACACTTGAAAAACTATGTGTATATATCAGCAATTAATGAGAACTGCTAGAGTAGAAGGGGCAGATTACACAAAAAACTTCTCTTTAAAACAATAATCCATAACGTTTGAAGTTTTTTTTTTTTTCTACTAGAAATGATTCTTCAGGTCAGCCATAGCTTGGCTCTGATAAACTAATAAAATATAAATAATTAAATGACTCTGAGTAAGCTTTGTAAACAATAACGTTCAAGACAGTCATTTGGGGGATAAATGTTTTGAATGCTTTAAAGATGTTTCCACTGGAAACCTTTGAACCTTTGAACTGAAAGCACAAGGACTCCAAATATTCCTGGCAGTTACTCATTCCTTTCCCTGTTCTCTCTACTGGTCTACTGGACTCCTGGTAGGAGAGTTGTCTGTGGAGAAAAGGATCACAATCACAGAGAAGCCAGGGAAAGCTAATTTTCAAAAGTTTATTGTCAAATTGGCTTCACACACTGTCCCCCTGTGCCTACTAATTCCTATTATAATTATGCAATGAAATTTTGCTTTAAAGTGGTCCTAAGTGTGTGTGTGGGGGGTGCAGTGCATGTGCATGTATGTGGAACCAAGACCTGGGATTCCTTCTTTAGGCACCATCTGTCTTTTTCTGAAACATGATCTGAGACCTAGTCTGGGGCTCAGCAAGTGGACTTAGGTGGCTGGGCAAAGATTTCTGGGACACTCCATGTCCTTGTCTCTCTAGTGCTGAGATTGTGTCTGGGGGCTTGGTGTGCTGTATTTTTGCAGTTCTGGGTCATCAAACTCAGATCTTAGGGTTTGTGAGGAAAAACAAGACCAAGCTGTGTCCCCAGCCTCTGTTTTTTTATTTTTTTAATTTTTATTGCTATTGTTTTGTTTTGCAATCGACTGCAAGTCTCAGTTCATTGTATTATAATAAGGATACAACCGTGTATGCAATTAATTAGTGATCTAAAAAGAAAACAGAAGCCTACTAAGTTTAATGATTTTTGCTCTCAGTTGTCAGAATTGTGACTGTAGAAAAGAAGCAAGCCTGCAGTTCTCTTGTTTTTAGGAAACATTGAAGTTCATAAAACATAAAAAAGTATACCAATTAACAGCAAAGTGAAAAATATTTCCACCTACTTAGTTTTTACATTTATTAGACAATATTCTAAAAATAAATGTGTTCATATTCTTATAACACCTAAATAGGTTGTCTTCTATCCAATTACATTAGTAAACATTTTATTATCTCTTATACTAAATTGGATTTGGGCTTTTAAAATTATTTTTCCTTATTTTCAGCAATATACTAAATTTCTGAGTTTGAGTTTCTAAGCTCACTGGTGACAACCCTTGGTAACTCTGTAGCATCTTTGGAATAAAGCAACAGAAACGAAGCTCCATTTGGCAGCAGTCAGCAAAAAGCAGCCTTGTGCTGGGTTATCACTGAGCCCATCAGAAATAAAATATTGTGTTCTTTTCCTAGTTTATAAACCAAGCCAATGGGGTAGGTACACTGAGGGACTCACACTAGGCCCACTCTGCTTGACCTCTGAAGAGTATCTATCTATTTAGCTTCTACTAAATGTTTCCAGAGAGTCTTCAAATCAAATTTCTCAGTCATACCCATGGTGGCATAGACACTGGCAGTAACTGTTCCAATGACAATAGCAGATTAGTTTAAGTCCTGCCCAAGATGTGATACCCAGATCTATGCCTGTCCCACCTCTGTTCAGCTGCCAACTGAATGAGCTCTGGGTATGTATGCCCATCCCACTCTACACAGAGATGACCAAACTCCCTGATGCTTGTCATTTACACGTTGGGCTCTCTGTTGCTGTCACTTCTCTTCTTCCTAGTGACTGAAGGCAACTGAGAGAAGCACCCTCTTCAGAATGGTCAGGAACCCATCTCTCAGTGAGGATGCCTGTTGCCTCTGAGTTTGGCAGATACATATCTAACCATACTCTAAGGTCTAGCTATGAGACAGCCCCTTTACCCACCTGTGCAAATGCAGAGAGAAGGGAGCTGCCAGTCTTCTTGCACATCCAGCAATCAAGTTGAAGTGATGAGAATCCTCACTGCATGTGGTTTTCCTCTGTGACGTCCGTGCTTTGCAGTAGTGAACATATAACCCAGGTAGTAAAGACAGGGCTGCTGTGAGGGCAACGAATGTTCAAATGCCCATTTCTGAAGCTGTTATCAGAGTCTTCTTGCTTGATAACCTATGCTCTGCCTCATTTGATCCATGAGTGTGAGTTTATTTATATACATTTTAGATAACTTAGTGTTTACAATTGTGTTAATAGGTATTTTGAATTAAACATTACCAAGGGATCACTCTATTCAATAACCAATATTCATGGAGGGCCAATATCTGCTAGGGAACAGAACTACAATTTAAAGCAAATAAACTTTTTTTTTTTTTTGGAATATACAGAGGGAACTGAACTTTGAAAAGATATCAAGGTAATCAGAAACTTGAAAAGAAAATAAAACAGAACTGAGGGACAAGGGTAGAAAGAATATAGAAAGCTGGTTCAGGTGGCAGATAAACAGAAGCATCCTTAATAAAGTGGCATTTAATCTAAGATTTAAATAAACTGGATGAGAGCCAGGAAGCCAATGGCAGTAACCAGGCCCCAGAGAGTGAACTGTGTTTAACATCTTTTATAAACTGTGAAGAAGCCATCATGGGAAAGAACACTGAAGAAAGGATCAAAGACAAAGTCAGGAAGGCAGCAAGGAACTAGATCCTTTCAGGACCTGGACCTCAGAGTGGGTCTTCTCAAGGGATCCTCATGCCTATGGTCTCAAATGCACACAAACGTGTTATTCGCCAAAGGTTACAATGCCAGAAAATAGTGTGGCCTCTTGGCAGGCAAGACTGGATCACAGTACAAGTTGGAAGGCTCCCTGGTCTTCAGTGCACTCCAATTCTGAATCTAAAGGTTGAAGGGCAGTTTCTGTTACGGTTAATCATGATACTCAGTTGATTTGAGCAACACCTGGGAGACTAGCAAAGCACAGCCCTGGCCATACCTTCATGGGAAGATCTGCCCTCATTCCAATCTAAAATACGAGATAAGAAAAGGACAATTACCAGCATAGCTGTCATTTGTGTGCTGGCTGGACCCTCACAACGTTCTTTGTTACTACCCTATTATCCGTTATTCTGCCCTACCCTGGCCCAAAGCAGTTGATCCAGCTGGCCTTGGACAGAAACCTCTAAGACACTAAAAGGTATACCTTTCCTCTTTTGTTCCTTTTAGGTATTTGTTAGTGACAGAAAAAAAAGCCAACAAAGTTACTGAAGGGGTCTTAGGAGTCAGTCCTCTGAGAGGAGTGTGGGAGCCTTGAAGTTAGGGTCATATTCTGCACAGTACTTATTCACTCAAGAAAGGTGCTCTATAGCTTTCTGTTTGGCAGTAGGATAGTGTTTCTGTAGATTCTGTTTTGTAGCAGTATAGTGTTCGGTGTACTAGACCGTATGAGGTACAGACATTTCACAGCCTGCTAGGAACATTAAAAAAAAAATGGAGATTCAGTCGCATTATTTATGGATATTTTTACTACAAATACTAGAAAAACAAAACTAGATTTGTTGCTTAAAATAACACACATGGTTAATTCTAGACATAGAGCAGTAAGGTCAGTTGCTTACTTTGGGTCTAATTATTATGAGCAAAGTCAAGTGCTATCATAAGTCTAGGTGTTACTGTTTCCTCCTGACAGCTACTATAAAGAAGGTACTAGGTTGGGCAGGCAACCCAAGCAGCCACTGCCATCCAGACATACTGCTAGACCTTCCAACTCCATGCTTATTTTATTTGGGAACAATTTAGAACTTCTTAATCTATGGGGCTCAAAGTCATTCTCTCTCTCTCTCTCTCTCTCTCTCTCTCTCTCTCTCTCTCTCTCTCTCTTTCTCTTTTTCTCTCTCCTTCTCCCTCCTTCCCTCCCTCCCTCCCTCCATCCCTCTCTGTCTCTGTCTCTCGTGTGTGTGTGTGTGTGTGTGTGTAGAAATAATAGTTACTAAATTTAATGCAATAATTTCTTGTGTTTTAATGAGAAGCTTTCTTTTTCTTTTATTTATTTTTTATTTATTTTTATTAAATATTTTGTTTACATTTCAGATGTGATCCCCTTTTCCCATTCCTTCTTACCCAGGAACCCCCTATCCCATCCCCCCTCCTCCTGTTTCTATGAGGATGTGCTCCCAACCCTCCCACCCACTGCCACTTCCCCACCCACAAATTTCCCCCACACTGGGATATCCAGCCTTCACTGGACCAAGGACTTCCTTTCCAACCTATGCCTGACAATGTCATCCTCCCCTACATATAAAGCTGGAGCCATGGGTCCCTCTCTATGTACTCCCAGGCTGGTGGTTTAGACCCTGAAAGCTCTGGTTGCTTGGTATTGTTGCTCTCCCCATGGGGCTACAAATCCTTTCAGCTCCTTCAGTCTCTTCTCTCACTCCTCCATTGGGACCCCCATGATCAGTTCAGTGGTTATCAGTGAGCATCGGCCTCTGTGTATTTCAGGCTCTAAAATACCTCTAAGGAAACAGTTATATCAGGCTCCTGTCAGCATGCACTTCCTGACATCCACATCAGCATCTACCTTTGGTGACCGAACATGGGATGGATACCCAGGTGGAGCAGTCTCTGGACGGCCCCTCCTTCAGTTTCTGTCTCATGCTTTGTCTTCATATTTTCTCCCATAAGTATTTTGTTACCCCTTCTAAGAAGGGCGAAAGCACCCACACTTTGCTCTTCCTTGTTCATGAGCTTCATGTAGTCTGCTAGTTGTATCTTGGGTATTGCGAGCTATTGGGCTAATATCCAATTATCAGTGAGTAAATACCATGTGTGTTCTTTTGTGATTGGGTTACCTCACTCAGGATGATATTTTCTAGTTCCATCCATTTGCCTAAGAATTTCTCGAATTCATTATTTTAATAGCTGAGTAATATTCCATTGTGTGAATGTACCACATTTTCTGTGTCCATTCCTCTGTTGAAGGACATCTGGATTCTTTCCAGCTTCTGGCCATTATAAATAAAGCTGCTATGAACATAATGGAGCATATTTCCTTGTTATATGTTAGAGCATCTTCTGGGTATATGCCCAGGAATGGGATACCTAGGTTCTCAGGTAATGCTATGCCCAATTTTCTGAGGAACCTCCAGACTGATTTCCAGAGTGGTTGTACCAGCTTGCAATCCCACCAACAATGGAGGAGTGTTCCTCTTTCTCCACATCCTCACCAGCATCTGCTATCACCTGAGTTTTTGATCTTAGCCATTCTGACTGGTGTGAGGTGGAATCTCAGGGCTGTCATTCCAACACAGCATAATGGGAAAGAATACTGATGTGGGCTGGAGCAATGTCACCATGGAGGGTTAGACTCACAACCAAACTGACAAGAATACTGGTCTTGCACTAGAAGGGATGCTGCACTGTCAGTACCATCAGTAACTGGCCACTGGATGGAACACAGCTTATGGTGGTGCGTGGCAGAATGAAGCAAGGTTAGATTCTCCTAACAGTTGCTTCAACATACTCTCAGCTAGAAAGTAGCATCTCCTTCTGATGGCAAGTAAATGCTTAAGGATTTGGTGTGAGCTTAACTAAGGTATACAGAAATAAAAAACATCAAGAGGGGCTAATGAACAGAATGAATATTTCTAGAATTCTACACTCATTGTGGACAGTGTCCCTGACATATTCTCTCTTTGGCTCCTGAGATGCCTATTAAGTGTACATTATCCTATCAATCTATCATATTCATTTTCCCCAGGTTTGCTTCATTTATATTTTACTGCATTTTTCTTGCATGTATTACTTTTTACTAATCATCTCCTCAAACTGTATATATATATATATATATATATATATATATATATATATATATATATAAAATATTTAGCTTTTATTTTGGGCAGTATGGCTGAGATGATTCAGCAGGTCATGCAATTGCCATAGAAAGCATGAGAATCTGAGTTTGAACCCCACACAAGCCAGTCATAGAAGCACACCTCTGTATCCCAGTATGTCCTTGGTAAGATAAGAGGGTTAAGTGGAAAGAGAGTCCCTGAAACTTGTGGGCCACCTAACCTGGAACACAATTTGAACAACAAAGAGCCTTCACAGACAAGGTGGAGTGGAAGGCCAACACCTCCACCCTCCATATGCCTTCTTACAGACTCTCTCTCTCTCTCTCTCTCTCTCTCTCTCTCTCTCTCTCTCTCTCACACACACACACACACACACAAAGCCACTCTCTCTATATATATTAGCATATATATATGATTCTGTCCTACAAGGGTTACTGGGTGTGATTTTACTGAGTAAATCAACATTCTGAACTCATGTTAATGTAGATAAAATGAGGGTAGGAGTGACTGTTAGCAAGGAGTTTTGTTGTGGCAGCTGATAAAGAAAGATGATTGCAGAGAGTTACCCTGCACTATACCACCTTCCTGTCTGTTGTAAACTCACTGCATCCTTAAATAACTTTCTATCACTTTTGTCACAAGTGACTGGCCTGTGTCCTTCCCAGGTGTGAGAGCGTGGAACTTGATGACAAAATCCGGGATCTGATAGCAGGTTGCCCAGAAGCCACAGCCAGCCACAGAAATGTCCATTCTTCTAAGGTAAGGAGTCATTCTCTTCCTGCTTTCTCTCAACACACACTTTACAATGTGTTCATCCAAGCCATTTATGGTCAGCCCTCAACTTTCTTGATGGCTGAGAAGGCAGTGTGAGTCAGAACAAGCTTTGTCTTCTAGTCAGTATAAAGCCCCTGCCAGGAGGAAGCCTAAAACAAAGCCTCTGGGTTTTCAGAGAAACAAGAACGGAGTCCTGCTACTGGAAAGAGTACTGGGTACCAAAAGCATCTTTGGAGAAGGTGACCCAGTTGGCTAAGATCAGCACAATTCATAACCATAGGGTTTTTTTTGCCATTGATTTTATTTCTTTCTGCGTTGCTTAAAAGAGGGGGGTGCTTTATTGATAAGGAATTGTTTTGGCTTTTGATTTTCTTTGAAGATGTTTGTTTGTCGCACTGCTGTGTACGTGGAGATGATAAGCTGTAGCTCAGGATGTGGGAGGTGGCTTTTCAGGGATTCATCATAAAACACAGGGGACTGTGCAGCTGTGGGCAATTCACAATTTAGATCTCATGTCTAACAGTCATTTCTAAGATCCAATGGGAGTACTTTTGCACTCCCAGCTGATGTTGAAAACTGAATACATTCGATTTTGATCAAAAATAACTTCAGTTCTTATCAGTAAAGTAGCACATAGAAGACTATAAGAATCAGAGACGAACATTTCATGTAGAGCAAATGGGGACTAGATGACCCTAAAAGAACATTTATTGCCATAGAAACTTTGCAACCATAAATTCACATGCTTTCTTTTCTTTTTTTTTTCTTAAGAAATATCTCAGAATTATACAAGCTTCAGCCGTCACTAACACAGACATAAACACTATAAGACTCCTACCTTGAAAATGAAGCACTGTTAGGGAGCACCATTCAGATGGTGAAACCGTCTTGAAAATCCAAAACCAAATGAACAAAAACTTAGTAGCTTCTACCTTGACAAATTTAATTGACACTTGTACCTTTCTGTTCACCCCTCCTCTTATTTTCAATTAACAGGAACCAGAGTTCAATTTTCTTCAAATGTCTAACCCATTCATATCTATAGTCCTCTCCTCTCATGTACTTTGTTTCTCTGGTCCTTTTCTTCATTGTTCAGGGTTGTGACTGAAGGAAACAGTACGAAGAATAATGAAAAGAAAATAATTCTCCTACATATGTACTTGGAAATTGTGGGTGTGTGCCACTTGTGTGAAGGTACCTATTGTTACTTCCCTAGTTGACAGTGTGAACCTGGGACAGTGGAGCCTAAAATGAAGCAGATAAAAGTCATGTGCAATAGACATCTTTATTTGAGTTATTATAGCGGGAGATATTTAAAATTGAATTACCAGCTTGGCTGCCAGCACAGCCACCATGTTTCGGCACTAATACCTGCATAGGCAGGCTGCCTTGCCCCAGCCGGTTGTCATCATCTTGGCAGGCTTTCCAGCAGGACCAGAGCTCCCGAGTTCCCTTTGAGGCCACACCAGCCCAACACCATGACAGCCCATCCTGCAATCAGCCACCACATTACCCATCACCCAGCAAAATCAAAATTCTTAATGCACATATCAATGGATTTATATATCAATAAAATCTCAATACACAAGATGCCCAGACAATTTAGATGTTATCTTAATTATCCTAAGCTTTTGATATGCATAACTACCTGAGACTACTAAAGCCATGAAGATTCACATCTGCGTCCATTTTGCCTTCTCCTCTCCCTCTCCTCCTGTGTCTCCCTCTCTACCACTCTTAACTCTGCTTCCCTTCTCCCTGTCCAATCACAGGCCTCCTGCTGCAAATAGATTGGACAGGGAAATTTCTGCTACACTTCACCCTCTCTGTTAGAATAAAAAAAAATGATCGAGCAAACAAACAACAAACCCTTTCTCTCAAAATAGAAATGAGCACAGCTATTACCATTTTGTGATTATAAGGTACAAGAAAGACCTACTACCCAGTCCAACATTATAGTCAATAAAAAAGAGCACTGTCATCTATCCTTACTTAACAGACTCAGGTCTAGAAGTGCAGCTTTTTTGGTAGCCAAAACAAGACAAAGCATTAGAACCAATCCCCAACAGAAGCCCTGTATATTTGCCTACTGGGTGTACTATTCAGTTTCTGTTCAGATCATTCACAAACCTACAGCCATGTTCACGTTCCCATCCGGCATTTGTTCCTCCCTGCTTTGGTGTAAACATCAGCTTTCTTTACACATCATTCGTAAGTGTTATTACTTGTTATTTTGGAATTTTTATTTGTTACATTCAATCTTTTTAAATGTCGTGTATATGTGTACAAATATTTGGTGCACACATGCCATGACAAGTTTTGTGGCGATAAGGGGACAAGTTGAAAGAGTTCTTCTCGCCTTCTACCATGTTAGCTTCAGAAATCAAATTGAGATCATCAGACTTGTTGACACACATCTTTACCCACTGAGCTATCTCACTGGTAGAGCATAGGCTTTTAGAAAGTAAGTTGTTTAGAATCATACGAAATATATCACAACGGAGATTTTCCTAGAGGATGTCAGCATATTCAATGGCACGTGCTATAATAGAGTCATATTTAGAATAAATGGCCTCTAGAATTTCCTTACAAATAATTCTCAGAATCCATAGGGAAAGCTAATGTGCAGTGCACTTATGGGAATCAAGTTTTTGTTTTGTTTTTTTTTTTTTATCGTTATGACAAATGTCTGAGAGAATTTAAAGGAGGAAAGATTTGTTTGGCTCATTTTTTTTTAAAGCTTCATTTTTTTTTTTTTTGAAGCTGTTATGAGGCAGAACAACATGGCAGAAAGGTCCAGAAGAGCAATGTTGCTTGTCTTATGGTGTCAAGGAAAAGAAAGCTACAGAGCAGAGGTAGCCAGAGACAAAGAACACCTTTCCAGGCCATGTAACTACTAACCTATTTTTTCCATCTAGGTTCCACCTCTCCTTTGGAAAACTTCCTAATAATGTTGTCATATTGTAAATATATCCCAGGATTAATCCATCCATCAATTAAATCAGCTTCCTAGGACCCAATCACTTCCAAAGCTTATTGGCTTTTAGCACACGAGGATTTGAGAGAACACTTTATACCCGAATCATCCCACTTACAGAAGCAATCTCCCTGTTCTCACATGAAAGATGCCATGTGACCTTTCTTATGTCTGTCTCCCGCAGTCTGCTAATGGTTTTTATATATCTACCTCTTACCTAGATGTCTGCTTTCAGTCACACTGCCATCTTTGTACCAAGCATTCCCCAGCTAGGGTATGTCCTCTGATGTCCTAAAGGCAGCTGCATACGGTGGCTTCTACCTTTGAGGATAAGAAATGTTTTTCTCAGCATTAGTTATGCAAGTTCCTCATGTCATCTTGTACTTCCAATACTTTCCAGAGATGTGTATCATTACTATCTATCAGCTTCCTACTGTTTGGGTTCTGGATGGGGTCTAGTTAGTAACTACTCTGATCCAGCAATTTGCAAAGCATTTCTCTACACTAGCCTATTTAATCCTTACCCCTGTCCAGATGGGGAAAAGACTTAATAATATGAAATAATTTTTGCATGATCTTACAGCTCATAGGATTTAGAATCAGTACCTAAGCTTAAATCTATCTAACTAAAACCATTATTCTACTGTTTTGCTTTTATTCTCCCCTCCTTCCTGTCTGTCATCTGGGAACTGTGCTCTGGTTTGTGTCAGGAGTGATTGCAGTCTCTCAGGTGCCGCTTCTCTTCTTGGCCACAGCACTCCACTTGCTTCAACCAGTAGCCCCTTCCTCTCTTTCTCAAAAGAACAGCCCTGGGAGGGAGTCTTCATTATTCACGCTCCAGACTGTCCTCTGAATGTGTCCTCAAATATTTGATTCCTTGAGTAAATAGCTTGGTCTCCACGACAAGTGGCTGGAACTTGGATTTAATGCAGTAACACTCTGAAGGAGGCAATTCTCTACTCAGAACAAAGCAAACACTTTCATACTTTTCACTGTGATAACGACAGAATGAAAAGGATTGGAACATTTCTATTTGAGTAGGCAGGAGTGGGCCAGTGGCCAAGGAACTATGGAAGGCAGCTCTGGTTTCACTTTGAATGGAGTCATCGCTAGAATGATAGGCAGACTCTTGGTGCAGGAGCAGAAAATCAGTTTACAACTTGATGAGTTTGGAAGATAATGGAATAGAAGAGGTATAATTTAATTGAAGGTTCTGAAACAAATGCAAAGTTCTCTTTTTTCTCGGTGTCTATTGCCAAAAATAAATAGAGATTAGCGAAATGCAACAGACTGACTCACTGTGTGGAGGAAATGGGAAGGTAGTGAAAAGCATGCAAGAAAGCCTAGCAGCAAGAAAACAGACTGTGAAATTATAGTAGAGCCTTTGAAGTGCAATGCTGCTGGACGAAGGGCACTTTTAGGGAACAGAAAAAGAATTGCCTAAGTGAGAATCAAGTGTCACGTCTATGTGGAAATGATACTCGATCTTAGTCAAAGGCTAAGAAAGATCAGGTTAGAAATGATCAGTTTAAAAGCCATTTAAAGGTAAAAGGCACACAGGACCACGCAAGTTCTTCACGGAATCTACCAAGAAGCACAACTTTCGTATGCTATTGTCCTGCACTAACAAATACCCTAAGTGTTTGGAAATCCTTCTATGAAAAAGGAAACCTGTCTAAATTTGCTTAATGAAGTCATTACCTGTCCTAGAGAAGGCACAAATGTAATGATCACTATAAATATAGGGGGTGATTCTTTCTGCTTTAAGGGATCAATCAGTTGAAATATCAAGTCCCCAAATTCTTTTTATAAAAATTCAGGAATAAAAATTCTTTTATAAAATTTCAGGATCCACTGTGCCTTATACCTTTAAATAGGTTTTTATAACTGATAATTTCTATATATAATCTTTTCTCGGCCTTCTGACTAAGATCAAATATTGTTTCCACATAGATGTGATGAGGTACATGGACATTAAAGTCGCATAGTAGCTGCTGTGCTGACAAAGAGAGAAGGTGGCAGGAAGCTACTCAGAATAGACTTAGGGTCTTTAAATACAACAGTGGTTTGCTGTCAGTCCAAAGACCAAGCATCTTAAATGAGGCCACTTTACTAACGACTAATGGGACTATAAAATGCTAGAGCCAGGGATGGTCACTGTTACACATAGTTGCAAACATTTTTCTATGGATAAAAGCAGAAAGTAGATTATAAACTCCCATTCTGAGCCAATTATAAAAAATATTTTTATTTCATTGCCACTTATCAGTCACCAATCTGGGAATGCTCTAGATTTTGTAGCAATGGCAAGCTATTGTTTTGAAGTCACACAATCTAGAAAATGTTCATAAAAAATAAATACAAGTGCTAAGATCTAAAGAGGAGTTAAAGATGCCTCTAAGACTATTGGTCTGAAGAATAAGATTTCACTAATTGCAATGAGGAAAATGGGTCTTATGAGGGAGTCTGGAAACAGGTTGTAGATATGTGGAAACAAAGGTGACTCTGAAACATCCCAGTGGAGACGGCAAGATGGCTGTTAACATGGGCTGTTAGAGCTGGTGTGAGTGAGGTCTAGATCAACTGGTGATTACATATTTTGACTGGCACAGGATGTTACATATTTGTAATACTACTTTCACTGGGATCTGTTACCTTGTGCGTAGACGCCCATCTTTCCCATGTAATAAATACACAATACATATTTTTGCAGGCTTGTTTTTACTAGAAATCCACTTTGATAATAAAATTGTTATATTCAAATTTCTCTGAAATTGGAAGTCATACATAGTTTCTGTAGCTAGACTTATACGTGTAAGGTCTTTAGTTAAAATGGGTGTCTTAGACCTCTGTGTTTGGCTTTGGCCATCTCTGTAGTGTTTATTAAGCTGTCCTTTTATTGCACAGCTTCTCAGCTTTCACTGTCTGTATAACCTTGGACACTAAGTCCTTCCCAGACTATTAATGGAGGAGATGGAGCACTCTGCTCTGAGCTGCTACTTGCTTTACTGGCTTTAGCACTTATTTGCTGGCTTCCGTGTATTGTCCAGTTTGCACATAAGCATACATACAGCATCACACATATGTGTACATAAGTACATCTACATATGCTTGTCAACATCCATAGACATGCACACATGGATATCGGATGTGTAAATGTCATTGTAAGCAAGGACTTTTGCTTGTTTTTCTTTGGAGCTCATTTCCAAGTGCATAGCGAATGATACACCAAATATGGCTGGCCCTTTTCATTTGTTATGTAAGTGATTAGCTCGTGTTAAATATCACAGCATGATTATTACCCAGGCTTTTATCTTTACAATCGAAGATTTCCACTCTAGGAAAGATGTTACCATTATCCCACTGCATAATGTTGGAGTTGACCCTTTAATTGCTGAAACATTTTACCCAGTCACAAGCCTTGAGTGGTAGAGCTGAGTATGAAACGAGATGACCTAACCCCACAATTAGAACATGTTCCTTTCAGGTCCTCTGTCTTTTACTGAAATCGTGCATGGCCCTCAATACCCATACATATCAATTCAAAAGCTTGCCAAAGAAAGCCTTCAGGCATCAGCAGACTTGCCATGCTTTCTTCTCAGACTAATTGTGAAAGAAATGTAGTCAATATTGCTAATGGTAGTTGCTGATTAGTGCCTAAAAATTCCTTAGGTTAATTTTCTCCTATGTATATTACTTTGGCAATTTCATCATTGAGAAAGCTTTAAAATTGCTTTGGAGAGGTGGAGGTGAGACTTCAGTTTCTCTGAAAGTCACCTCAACTGGTGAGATCTCTCCTGATAGAAGGAGTGACTGAAGGTTGTCCTTCAGAGGGAATGGAGTCAAGGCACAGAGACCTGTAGAGCCTCTCTTTTCATTCCTGGGTCAGGCCTACTGAGATTCCCATTTTTCTCAGGGAATCTTGTTTAATCATACATCTTAGGATGGAGAACTCATAGAAACTCACTATGCTATCAATCTATACAGCAGAAGAGATGGAGGAGTTGTGATAAGAATTGCAAAGCTGTAATTTTGACATGATAGACGCCATCATGACTCATGTGAGGAGCGTGCATCAGGATTCATGACAGGGAAGACTTCAGAGACAGACATGCCAAAAATAACATTTAAAGAGAATGTTCTTTTAGACCATTTTTGAGGGTTCACATTGCTGCTTCTCCTACTCCAGTGCAACTTAACACAGAAAAGCATAAAGAACTTTTAACTGTATACATGTCACTCTGAGCATGTGTATTTGGGGGTGGGAAGAAGGTTATATAAGTGTGTGTTGGAATAAAGTTGCTTTCCTGCTAAAGATTTTTCTTTATTTTTGATGGGCATGTCTCAGTGTGGATAACATGTCAGTATCTAGGAAACTTCTGTTTCTATCCTCTACACTCAGAGAACATGTGTGTCATCGTAACTTTTTACCTTCAGAACTCTATAGGAACAATTTGAACCCCACACATATTTTTGATTTTGCTCTAAGGCAGCACAACTTTCCTTCACTCATATGTGTCTTCAAAACACATCTTCAAAATAGCAGGATGTAAGCAAATGCACTTAACAAAAGTCCACGCATTTGGAGTATAGTATAATGGATATTCACCAATCTACTCATTTAATGAAATATGTTTAATATTGCTAGAGCAGTGTAGATACAGAGGTGAATATGGCAAAAGGAAACACATGGTCAAAACTGGAGAAGCATTCCCTCTGACTGGGAAGAAAAAAAACAGCATAAAATCAGTGGACGAGCGAGGTTCTGTGCTCACCAGGTCTGTGGGCAGGGGGCAGACAGCAAAGGGGCATGCTCACGGGCACACAGGAGAGGAGAAAAGCCTCATTTGAGGTAATTTAATTTAACATGGAGTAGAATAGGAGAAAGTGAGAGATAGACTGTCTGGGAAGAAATCAAGCCTCCGACATGTACACACTCTCTAATATGTTTTGTGGTTCCAGAGCTTTTGGTTTGTTTTTGTTTTCATTTGTTTTGTTTTTTACTTTAGCCTACTTGTGTGTGAGTATCTGCATGAAAGTATCCAGTCATGTGAATAAACTGAAAGAAGTTTTTTTCCTTCCAGCAACCCCTGCTTTCCTTTATTTTGTTGTTGTTCTAGAATATTCAGTCCAAAGCACAGCTTCAGTGACTCCATGCCCTCCGCCCACTATGTAGCATGTCTCCAGTACACCATTAACTAAAAGGTCTGTAGCAAGACAGGAAGGAGCCCGCCAATTAAGGCAGACCAAAATTCTGGAGGAAAAACTTTTTAATGATTTAAACAAAATTTGAGCTCGGCCTATGAATATTCAATCTGGAAGCCAATTTGTCCTTTACGCCAATACAGAATGCTTGTTGTGCAAGCAACATGATTTTATTTTGTTAAGAATTATTTCTTTTTTTATTTTTTTGCTTCTGTGAGAGTTCGTAGCACTCACAGGCACATGCAACTCACCACGGCCTACACAGCTAAATTCACGCTTAGGAGACATTGCTGGAAAATCATACCCATAGAAAACAAGAAATCCAGTGGTCAAAAAATCAACAGTGACCTAACTACTCAGGTAGATACAGTAAATTTCTGGCAGTTAGGCTAGAAGAAAGGCTAGATTGGCCCCTGGCATTCTGTGGGTAGAAACTTCCTCCTCTAGTGGGCGAAACTGTTCTAAAGGAAGAAGGGCAATTTATATACAAAGTAAGGCCAATGTGCCCCACATCTTAGTCACTGCCTGCCTACGTAAGACATCCTGGGAAATCCCAGTTACATGGAAGCCAATAAAAGTTAAAATCACATTTCTCCCCATGCATCCCTATTCTGTGTGGTTAACATGCAGTCACTTCTGCAGGAGTCTAAAGAGAACTTGTCGCTGTTCTCTACCACGCGTTAACAGAGACATTCGCTTTCCAAAATTGCAGTGTTCTCATTGTAAAAGGCACCACAAGAGATTTTCTTTTTCTCCTTTTCTTTCTGCTTTACAAGACTTTGAGAAAAACAGCTCCCTTGACTTCCCAGGACATGGCTGGACTGAGTGCGGCTGGAGCTTACATGGAGCACACAGAGGTAAGAGCATGTGTCAGGTTAGGGTGCTCATACCCAGAGCTAAGAACACAATGGTAGAGGGTTCGGGAAGTAGAGACCATCAGCAGCCAAGCTGCCTTCTTCAACTAAGACCTGCTCAGAATTTGAACCTGTTTTATCTGACATACAAAAGGTCACTAATGACCCTGTGTTACCCTTGAACACACTGGGCTGGGCTGCTTCTCCTAAACGACAGGACCATATCTGCACAGATTCCTTTCCCTATGCGATTTTGTCCTTCTGTAGAAGAGGTTAGTTCAATGTAAAGTCCAAAAAAAAAAAAAAGTACTATAAAGATGTGATTATAAATGTTATTTAGCAGTAAAAGACTTTTAGTATTAATATAGTCAACTGGTGCTATAATTTCTTCAGTTATTACAGATACATTAGCTATTTCAATGAATCAATTATTATGCTTTCTTAGTTTTATTTGTAGTCATTTATTTTGAATGTGTGCATACACATATGCCAGAGTGACTGCGGAGGCCAGAGGACTGACTATCTGCCAGAGTTAGGGCTCTCCTTCCACAGTGTGGGTCCCAGAGATCAAACTCAGTCATTTGTCTCAGTGGCCTGTGAATTGCCCACTCGGCTAACTTGCTCGATTGTCTCTAATTCGTCTTAAAGGGTTATCCAAGACATAATGAGAAACTAAGTGAAATTCATTTATTCATTTAGATATTTAATTTCCTGTATCGCAACTTGAATGTCTTAGTAGTTGACGTGAATGTTTTAGGAGAAGAAGAAATACCCAGACATTTTCAACAGACTTTATCTCACAGAAAGTGAGAATAAGGAATTGTTTAGAAGTATTGCTTGTTTCATAAGTAGGCCCTTTCTAGATCACACTGACTGGTCCAATACAATGAAATACAATGACAATTTATCTTTGCATCTACTATGATATCAGGGGACTTTGCTAGCTGAAGAAAATCAAACACACACAAATCCTTACTCCAAATATGAACACCTTTGTGATTGTTTGACTCTGCTTGGTTTTAATATGTACCTGAGACATAAAAACCATGATACAATTTGCTGAGTAGTTTATCTAGAAATGACTGGTGATAGATTTCTTTCAAAAGCCCTTTCTGTCCCTGTGTACTATCTTGTCTCCAGTTATAACTATTTCAGAATCTCGTGCATTAGTATGCGATGGGGTGGTTACAAGTAGAGTTTCTTAAAGATTTAGTATAGAAACCTTATAAAAATAAAAGCCAAGATTCAATGTTTTTATTTTGTTTTTTTGTTTGTTTGTTTTGTTTTTTTGCATAGAGAACATTACTGGGTGGTTGGAGGGTGCATGGAACACCAGATCCCAGACCGTGCAAGTGTTTGCTACTCACAATTTTTGTATCACAAATAGGAAGATTTTTGAGGACCTAAAGACCATATTTCTAAACATGATGTTGGATGCTAGGATACTTATCATTAGGGAGGAATTGTGAATCCACAGGACTGGTTTAGTGCTCAGGCTGCTTTACCCTTCACAGGCTCCCCTGTGGCTATTGGGAAGAATCACTAGTTTAGAATCAACCTCAGGGCATCTCTGCCTTGCTCAGCTCAGAGCATGCTGGGTAGGATCAGCTTATAGCATTTTTCAGACTATGGACACTTTGTGCTTACTCAGTTCTAATCCAGTATAGGCCCAATTTCTTAGAATCATCCCCGCAAAGAGAAAGTCCAATAATAATGCCAGGCCTTGCTACCACTTAGGTTCTGATGTCACACTTTTGGTTTACCCAAATGGCCTCTTGAGGTAATCACCCTGTATATTGACCAGCAGAAGACTGTCATTAGAATGTGGTCTGATGAGAACACGACTCTAAATTAGAGAAGTTTAAGAACAAAGGACAGCATCTACTCTCTGTAAATATGTTATCAATCCCTGAAACACTAAGATATGAATAAGTTAGAACAATCATTTTATTAATAGTTTCCAATGAAAGAAGTCTTTGAAATTCCAAGCTGATTGCCAGTCTTTTCTCTAACCACTTTGGTGAAGACGGATATGTCTGAACAATGTTCCTTGGTTGTTCATGAATGGAATTCAGGGTTGTGGTTCATGGTAATGACTGCTCCTGAGCACAGAACTCAGGACTGCCCTGATCGCCCAGTTCACTGAATTACTTAATGACCTGGATAGGATATATAGAGACTATTGAATTACAGCAGGGAAGCATTCTTTTCTGTAATTCTTTTCTTTTCCTGGAGGTGATGCATTTTCCAAAATGCAAGTAGTTTTTATAACTTTAACCCCTTCTTTGATTGATTATCTCAATTCCTGGGTAGAAAGTAACTAAGACAGGGTTTTAGTCCTCATTTATGCCAATAATTTATTTTTAGTCTAAATGTGTGTTCTAATGGCCCACCTAAAAAGGCTGGCTAAATTAGATAGGGTCAAATAATCTCCACCCACTTCTATAACATAATCGTGTAATGGTCATACTGGCAGTTAATTTATAATCAATTTGATGCATTTTAGCTGTATGTGTTTGTCTTGCTTACTTAAAATTTATTAGTGAATTGCTTCAGTGATTAATTAAAATAAATGAACAGTATATTAGGCTTGTCCCTCAGCTTGTCCCTGTGATGACGTTTTTGTGTATTAAGTGCTGGGAATGAAACTCAGGGCCTTGCACATGGTAAGCATCTGCCACAAAAATGCAAATTGACAACACTTATGAAAAATACTTTTACAAAACACAAGATTAGGTGAGATCAATGAGGTTTCTGAAGATCAGAATCTCTACTCTTTATTCTTTATTGACTGCTTAATCTCAACCTTTTTTTTTTTTATTAATATTAAAGTGTGCTCCACCAAGAAGAAAGGACTTGACAAATTCTCTTGAACAAAAGATAAAGCACTTGGAAAAACAGAGACAAGAGGTAATGTAGAAATATTAGATAAAGTCACATAGCCATGTATTAAGACTGAGAATAAAATAAGATATTCTTACTGTCTTATTTCTGTCATTAAATCACAGTATTTATCTCTAGACTACTGAACTACACTATTTTAAAATAAAAAGGTTTTAGAAATCATGTTTGTGCTATGACAACTGAAAAAGTGTTGATGTTGTGAATGTGGTAGTTATAACCCAGCTTTTGCAACTGTTGATATTTTCACCATATGCATCATGGGAGTTTATTGCCAATGACTTTGTAAACTGGCACATGAAGAAATTCGATTTGTTAAAAACTTATGCACAGTGGATTTAAGTTCAGTGACTTCCCGAGTTAATTACCTTAATGAATGTGAGTTATAAATACCTGTCAAGAGCTGGAGAGAGGGCTCAGTAGTTAACATACTTGTTGCTGCTGTAGAGGACTCAGATTCAGTTCTCACCACCCATATGATGGTTCTTAACTCTCTGTAACTCCAATCCCAAGGAATCTTATGACTTCTTTTGACATCTGGAGGTACCAGCCATGTATGTGGTCCATGTACATATATGAATGCTAAATACCCAAACAGATAAAATAAAAATTAAATGTTAATCTTAAAAAGAAAAAAAAGTACATAGAATACAATGCATTAGAAGAAATGTGATTTCTAAAACACGGCTGGGAATTAACGAATGTTGTTAGTTGTATTGTTGGCATGTTCCTGATTTAATGGGTCTTAGAACTCTTCTTGACAGAGGAGGTGGAAAGCAAAGCAGATGCATCACACATGAGTTCTGTGGTTTGTTTGCTGACTCATTCTGTGCATTTCAGCTTCCTTGTTTTCTTCTTCAGAACCTTCTCCTCCCCTTTGATGCTGGGAAGTGTTGTGTCCTTCTGGAAAATCACTAACCTATTGCAGAATGTCACCATGCCATAGACCTGCATGGCAATGAGCCAAGCATCTTCATAGTCCATTCTACAGCTGCATACTAAGTAACTGAAGAGTTTTCAGGGCAAGAGTTTTCTAATAACTGCCACTGTGGATTAGGTTTTTTGATTTTGTTTATATTTAGGTGGAAGTTTGGGGTTTTATTTATTTAATTAACTTATTTATTTATGGACATTGTATCTTTTTGATATCTGTGTCATGCTGCTAACTGCAGAGATTTTTTTTCAACATAGAACTATGAACTTTTCTTACCAGAAAAATGAAACACAGACCAAGATGGTTTTTTTCTTCTAGTTAGCAAAGAGTTTTAAATGTATTTCTAAATATTGTCTTATAACAAAAACAATTACTCCCAGAAATCTAAACTTTCTGAATGATTTTATTTTACCTTCATCCAAAAGGAATCAAAAATGTTTTCATTCTAAAGGAATCAAAAATATATTTGCATTCTAAAGTATGTCACTGCACAACAATTAGCAGGGTTTGCACTTTAAGATAAATTATTTGAAAAGCTGTAGCAAGAATTCATTCTGGTAGATATAGTAAACAAACAAGAAAAATATGTAAAGAGAGCCTTCGGCTAATAATAATTTTTACAGAATATAAATACTTGCAAAGTTTCACTAGATTCTGGCTGAATTAAACAAAAATGAAAACAAAAATAAGTAGGAAAAGTAATAAACACCTCAGCTGACTTGTTAAGACATGGCTTCTTCAGACCTAGGGTTGTTTGTTGTTGTTGTTGTTGTTGTTGTTGTTGTTGTTGTTGTTGTTTTATTCATGAGCTAGTTATTGTGATAGGAGAATGTGTCCATCCAAATTCCCAGTAGCAGTACTAAGGGGGACACAGCCCAGCACTGCTACCCACAGTTTAAGGTGTTCCCTTGGCTTATGGGGACCACCACTCAGAGGAAGCCAGATACTTGACTTCACCACAGAAAAGAATTTCAGGATTAGCCAGGATGAAGTTGAGTTGGAATTTATGACCAAAGAGGTTGAACATAGACTTAAACAATGAGAAGTTTTCAGGGAAAGAATAAGGTGTACTCCAGAGTGTGGAGGTAGGCTCCTCGTAAGAGAGCTGTGCTCACTCTCCTCATTGTAGCTATGGAAACTATTTTGGTGACTTAAATTGCAACTCACAGAGCTGCATAGGAACATTTTTTCCTTTACTTGATTTGAGAAGCCAGGTTATAGGATGGCACTTGAGGTGCCTAGGGTAGGACTGTACACTGATAAAATAAACAGTGGTTCATAAAGTTTGCAAGAAAGGCGTTAAGACACACCTTGTTTTCCACTGTAAATGGGGTTTCTAATGAGATTCCTAGATAACTATAGGCTTGCAGCTAGGAAAGAGAGAAGCCATTCACACTCAGGCCTTGAGCATGGCCGTTTTAACAATCTTACTTGAAACCTCTCTAAAAGGAAAGTGTTCTTTTTACAGTCTTATAGTAGATGTTGGAGTTCTTAGCTTAGCTCTTGAGAGGCTTCCACCAGACTCTGGTGTGAGTCTGCTCTTCTATCCATGGCCTCATAATCCTCTTTTAGCCTGACATCGAAACCATCCCAGTCTAACCAGAGCTTCCTAGGAGAACTGCCTTTTTCTATGGCTTTGAAAATCTGAATAAGTTCAAATAGTGATCTCATATTTTCAAAACTTCCAAATAGATTGAAATCTTTTGTTGAATCACCAATTTTTAATAATCTCAGCTCCTGGATGTCAATCAACAATGGGACCAACAATTCCGAAATATGAAAGAGTTATATGAAAGAAAGGTAAGAAACTCTTTCCTTGGGAATTTCTTTAATCTTGGTAGAGCCAGAAGAGAATGTTGTGAATCTCTAACTACTGACAAATGAGGGACAGAATTCTCCCATCATGATTGGTCTCTTTGTCCTGAGGATGCAGTGTGAGTCAGTGCTGGAAGGGTAGCATAGGTTCTGTCCCAAGAGTTCTCCTGAGTGTTCCCAGCTCTAAGTTGTTACTGCTAAGTTAAGGTTGAGGTCTGGTCAGTGAGGAATCCATAAAAAAAAATCAGCTACCTTTTATACATAGAGAAACAGAGAAAAGCCGTGAGAGCCAGAGTGGAAGGGAAATACCCCTTCTGCTTTCTCTAAAGCATATACAGTGGAAAAGCTTTTTAGCCAGAAAGGAACTTTTGGGGGGGATTTTGTTTTTGATAAGTTAAAGTCGTTATTATTTGAAAGCACTTCATTTTCAAAAAGACAGAAGAAAGTAAATTCCCCTAAATAATTCAGAACGAAGAAAACTGACCACAGTAATACAACAGCCCTTGCTTTTTCTTCCCCATTTGATACTCAGAGAGTTAAGTCTAGAAAACAGGAAGACAGTATGCCACTACAGTTGTCTGGTCGCCTAGTTTTCCATCCTGGAGCAGGCTGTGGCTCCAAATCTAACAGCAGTGTTCCCAGAAAGAACTTCCCAGAGTGGCCGGTGAACCCAGAGGTCAGAACAAGTACAATTCTCAAACTGGAGGAAGAACCATGTCTAAGGTTCTCTCTCAAAGATTTAATTTGGCAGATCCCAGGCCTGGATGATTCCACCTGCTTTCTGGCCACATGTGGCTTTTTCTTGCCTCTTACCTCCTAGAGTCCAGGCACATCTGGAGAGCTTGGAGCCCAGCTTTCTAGACTCTAGCTCCTCCCAGTAGGAAGTAGAAGTGGTTTGGAGAAAGGAGAGATGAGCAGGACACCATTTGGGAATAAACCGTGTGTTTTCTCTGTAAAGCAAACCCCCTTTAAAACGCAAACGTGCTGATGTACTGTAGGGAAGAGCTCTTTCTTGGGGGGTCCTCTGAATAGTGTGGGGTGAGGCGCTTTTGATCCCAAGTGCCCTGGGCTGGACACCTGGTGTGATTGTCTGCAACTGTCTCTGATGATCCCCTAAGGTCCTGGAACTGAAAACTAAACTGGCGGCCACAGAAAATACTCACACCCTAGAGAAGGAACAGAAGCAAAGTGTGACAGAGGGCGACAGGCAGCTCGAGGTGGGTGGCCTCTGGTTGAGCAAAGTCTAGTTAAGAAAACCGGCTCCTTTAGGAGCCACAGGCAGGCACAAAGCCCCAGAGTGGAGATGGGAGGAGTTGGGAGGGAGGGAGTCGTGCCTCCAATGACCAGGAAATGACGAAGTGTCTGACTGGATGGGAACCTTGCTGGGTTTTGCAGCCTTTTCTGTGACTCCTTTTTATTGTTAATAACAAAGTCTCACTGAATCTGGCAGTCTTAACTCTCCTGATCAGAATTGTTTACTGACCCTGGTCTGGCCTTGAAACTGCTATCTACCCTCCTGGCTAAGGGTCCCAAGTGCTGGGGGTATGGAAGTACTGACCACACCTGGGTAAGCAGACTACTTTAAGAACCACTTATTCATCCTCTCATTTCACAATCCTGAGTCCAGCCTTGAGCAGGTCAGTCTTAAGAACATGAAGACCTGAACCCAGGCTTCTGGCTGCAGTGAGAGGGGTTTCTCCCTATGCAAGCTTTGTCTTCGTTCGTTGTACTTCATAATAAAGTATATGAAAAGAGAATGTTAAATTCCAATGATCTTTCTCTGAAGCTATAGTAAGAATAAAAACGATTATATGTATTCGCAAGGAAAGCTTTTCACTACCACACACTTGAGTGCAGAAGTCCAACAATATTGTTAGCAGAACTTCTAGAGTGAAACCTATGTCCTGACACACAGGACTCAGACACTATTCTCAACAGGCAAATTAAAGTGACAAATCATTGTGAAAACCTGAGAAAGGAAATTTAGTCAGTGTGTGTACCCACATTGGGAAGAACAAGGAGAAAGAGGTTTTGTGACTTTCAAGTTCACATTCTGGGTTCTGACATAACTATCAGTTTTAAACAGATGTCGAGAGGTGTTCACCACTAACCAGTCCTGGTTAAGTTGTGGTTCTTGCTGGATACTCACTGAATAATCATTGCCCTTCTTCAGTCTGCCCTGTGAATGGATCTGACAAATCCCCCCAACCCTCCCCCCCCTCTCTCTCTCTCACACACACACACACACACACACACACACACACACACACACACACCAGCACCAGGGTTCATTCCCAGCATGAGTTTCCTGGGGGGAAATCCCAAATTCTTGGGAACCTTAGCTCAGTAGTCTGACTCTAACAGAGAGCATGTATGTCTCTCTGAGTTTCTTCACTACTACCAAGAGCAATACTCACCATACCGTAAGCCCAGGTTTGCCCACCTTGCTCAGATTACTGTCAGGGTGAACCAGGAAACAAGGTTGTGGCAAGTTCTTTTCTGTCATGCAGCACAACGCTCACTTCCTTCTCCAGCTACACCCTAGCCAGGAATTTCAGTATTTTTTTTTCCCTTATGTACTTGGGAACCTTTTCTAGATGTAATACAATACTATTCTCTTAACCTGTGTTAAATAGAAAATGATTAACTCATCTAAGTGCATAGGCCCAGCCCCTTGATGTGCTAATGAGATGTTTTCCCTTTTAAAGGAAATATGTTGCTTGAGATTAATTTCTCAAATATAATAACTAGATTGGAGAGTGACTGAAATGACATTTTAACCACTATGTTAGCTACTTCTCATCTTGAGTTCTCTATATTCTGCAATATGTATTTTTCTAGACTGAATTCTCATTAAGGCTCCAATTTACTCCACAAAACTTTTCTATTGTATAAAATGAAGAACTGAGAGACATGAGTCAGGATCCTCAGTTATGTAAAACAGGGAACTTCTTGGAGATTGTCTGAGGCACTGACAGGCACTCAGAGGCTGGATTTTTGCCGTTTAACTGCAGTTATGACAATGCTATACTCTGAATATTTATCTGTAGTGAAGTTTCTTATTTGTCTACAAGCTATTGTCCTTGTCTCTGGTATAGAATTGGGCTTGAGCTACTTAGTTTATTTCAGTGATTTCCCCCCCCCCCCCACTCCCCATGTTTTAGGCCTTTTAGATGCTTTTAACCAGTTCTCTAGGAATAGGAAGTAGATTGCACACCACACCCACTGATTTGACTACTGCATATGAGGATTAAGGTCTTCAGTTTTTACCCCTAAGATCACCACAATAGCATTACGTTTTGATACATTCAGTAACCCTGTCCCTTATTCAGAGAATATTGCTCAAAATGAATGTTAGAGAAAACCTTGCTGGCCCAGTTTGCTTATGTTTGGGGGATGACTATCTGCCAGAAGCAGCCAGTCTCTGAGAATTTCTGTCCTATTGTTCCCTTTGGTAATTTTTGACTTGGATCTTGTTTTCTTGTCCTTTTCTTCAGAAGGAAAAGGACATCTTAAGGAAAGAATTACAAGCACTGAAGAAGGAGAATAAGCTGTTGAAGGAAAACAACGCTCTGGCCAATAGGAAGAAAGAACATTATGCGTGTGAAATTAAACGCCTCAATAAGGTACCAGAGCCGGTGAAGCAAGGAGGGTCAAAACAAAAGCCTCAGCAAGAGTTCTTCTGAATCACAGCAGAAGCAGGGCCACAGTGCTTCCTCTCCCTCTGTTGATGCTGAGCTCTCCAGTTTACAGAGCACCTAGCCAGACCATGTAGCCATATTTGACTAGGATGCTTTAGGGAATTTTTTGTCCCTGCAAAGGACCATGAAAAAAAAGTATAAAGAGAAATAGTAGTTGCCAGTAAGAACTTTTTAAAAAAGAACCACATAACTGCACGGGGTGTTTGTGAACAATAACGTATATCTCGCTCAACCACAAAAGCTTCCTGAGGAAGCAAGCTGTTCTTTAATGTGATGGCTCTGGAGCTGGCTATGATGCATGCATGCATGATGAATGGAAGCATACTCGGGGCCAAATTCAAAGCTGAGATGTCTGCTGTCTGCAAAGCAAGGTTGAATCTACTGTGAATAGGAACCAGCCACAAAAAGAGGCAGGGCTTTGCGGGTCCACAAGTGACTCAATAGCTAAGCTCCAAGGAGAAGGTGAATTGCTATAAGGGGATGACAATGAGTGTGTGAATGTGGACATATGTTTGTATATGTCTGTGTATGGATATATGTGTACTATGGCTATATGTGGACATGTATGTATGAATATATGTGTATATTATATATATGTAATATATGCATGTATATATATATATATGTGTGTGTGTGTGTGTGTGTGTGTGTGTGTGTGTGTGTGTATGTGTACTGGTATGTATAAATATGTGTGTTCATGTATATATATGTGTGAGGTATACATGTATGTATGTGTATATATGTATGTATGTATATAAGTATGTGCATATATGCATGTATATGTACATGTCTGTATGTATATATGTGTGTATATGTTTGTTTATATAGATGTATGTATTTATATGTGTATGTGTTTTGTTTCATGAACTAATGTGATATTCTGGTGAATGAGAACACTAATTTATCATAAAAACATGAATCCTGTACTGTTGTTTTTCCAAGAGCTAAGCCAAGTATAAACACAGGCATGTTGAAGAATGTGGATGAATTAAGATATGCATCACTCACTTAGTTATTTCATGACCAAAGTAACAGAAATGATCTACAGCTAAAGAAAGTAGCAGGCTTATCTTTAAAATGTGCCTAGTCCTGCATGCCAGCTCATGCTTAGCTATAAATACAGTTTTACTATGAATCTTCATGGAGAAAAGGCTTGATGAGAGCAGGGCAGCATGCAGCTTTACCTTTTTCTGCTTTGGTCACTGTAGTTTCTGGAGTGTCTAGAACAAGGCCTTTGTTACACAAAGTTTTTAAATGTTCACTGAATACTGAAAGGATGAATGAATGATTTAATTAATCAGTTTAATTAGAAAGTCTACAACATATGTAATAACCAATTTTTCATCTGAGCATCATCATTTAAAAGGCATCACATTAACATAACCCATAATTCATTGCTTATGATTCATGATAAGGAATACAAAATTATATAAAACCCCCCCAAATACTTACAACTCCAAAAGATTTCAGCCCACTCTGCTCAACTAAAACTGTCACTTAAAAGCCTAGATATAAAGTGATAATGCAATGCACATAATTAATATTATTATTAGTAAGCTTAAATTTATTTGTTTATGTTTATTTGTATGTATGTGCCTTTTTTGTGTACTATGTGTGTGCACTCCCCTCAGATTCCAGAGGAGGGCACTAGATTTCCTGGAGCTGAAGTTACAGGTGGTTGTGAATAGCCTGATGTGAGTTCTAAGAACTAAACTTCAAAGCTCTTAAGTGTTCAAAGACCTGGATTTTTATGATGAACACTATTCTTTTGTTTTTTCTTTTTCTTTTCTTAACTATTGCAATAAATACGGAGATGCTTTGAGTATACCTCAGAACATGAATTTGGGAGCAACCTTTAGTTGCCTGCTAACCCAGTCACTCAGTAGAGACACAAGGGTTAAAAATAACAACAGGAACAGACAATAACACAAATAATTAATATGAGCTTTGCAAATGTATGCTTGTACTTAGTTCAATTCATTTGCTTTGAAGAAAATAACCAAGAATTTTGCCAATATCAAGTTCTTACAGAAATGATAGATAATTAAAGGGAGTGAGAATTGAGCCTAACAGCCAGAGCCATCCAGAGCAAAATTGACTTGCCTGCCACCTTATCATTTTGGGAATGGATGGATTATTTAGTGTATCAGAACTGATAGTGAAAGGACTAATCTAGGACAGGTTCAAGGAAGTTGGAAAGTACCAAGATGAAACAAATGTTGGTTCAAGTCACATTTCATTCATGACTCATGTTTAAATTTTCAGAATAGCACTGAGTGGTATCCAGGCAATTAAAATAAGATGGTCTCCAGAAGGAGTCTTGTCATGGGTCCTGGACATTTCACTGAAATGTTTGATTGCTATCATTCATTTGTGTCACTCTCTCAGGACTCTGGCTACTATTGTTCAAACAGCTTTAAATGGTCAACCTTGTGGTTATTGCCTAGAAGTATGCAGCTTATACATGTTTCAAAAGAACTGAATGCTTTCACTTACATAAGGATTCTCAACTCACCAAAATAAATAAATAAATAAATAAATAAATAAATAAATAAATAAATAACAAAAACAATTTATTAAAATATCTGTTCTTTAATTTTCCCCTAGAGGAAGAATAAATAAAAATGAAAAACAAAACAGCATCACCAAAACCTATTTTTTTCTAAAGGCACTCTAGCCAGCCCAAGCATGGCAAATAGGGCTCGGACAGGACTTGCCCTATTCCTCATTTCCTTTGCTTTGCTGAAAACCATTAGATTACATTCTTAAAGATAGCACCAAACTCTATTCCCTTATTTGGCCACTTACTTCTCCTGAGGTCCAGATATCAAAGTACAGAAGTCCAGCAATCAAATGACCCCTTTGGCTCATCTACTAAACATGCTCAATTAAAATCAAACACCTCATTCTAACGCCGCACCCTTTTACCTTCAGACATGTCCTATGGGCTATGTCTGTGTCCTCTCTCCAGAGGCCGTCCTTTGCCCCACTGCCCCAACCCAGGACAAATATCTCTCTCCTTTGTTCTCTTCCCTTTCTCCCTCACTCTGTATCTCTTTTCTTTATCTCTTATTTCCCGCCTTTGTTTCTCCTTTGTGCTATGAAGGTGGTCTTAGGGGGTCCTGATTTTATACTGATCTGTTCAGTTTCTCCTGCAATGTTCTGAAAACTAATACTTCCATTGAACTAAAAGGTGTGTATAGAGTCTAAAACCCTCTAGTAGAAAATTCCCAGTGTGACAATATCTGTTCAAGACTATAAGCTGGCTTTCCTTTCTGTCTTTATGACGTCCTGTGTAGCAGTGTGGACAGTACACTACCACTAAGATCATCTGTTTGCCCTATTAAGTTTTGTAACCTGTTCCCCAAGGAAGTGAATTCATAGATCTCTGAGATGAACCTTTTCTGAATCCAAAGGACTCACTTGACTAATTATTAAGCTGTCAATTATGGTGCTGAGGAAAACTCGTGGAAGAAAGCATCTGTCACAATGTTGAAAATTATTCTTATTAAACTCATCATGAATTGTAACTCTCCAAACAAGTGTAGCATAATCTAAATATCACTATAAAGCCCATGGGCTAATGAGAAGGGATGAGAATTCACTAGCAAATGGAAGCTTCTCTTTGCCTCCTCATCCCTTGGAAAAATCATAGCATGTATCATCCCACACAGTCATGAGTAAATAGGTGTCTTGATAAAACGTAAACGTGTCTGGTCAGCTCAGGGAATGGAGTGCTAGAAAAAGACAGATCAGAATAGAAACTGCAGCATGTGGTACCTTGATTGTACAAATGGCCACTTGGATTGATTTCCTCGGAGATATGGTGTGGATACAGCAGTGGATCCTCCATTAAACCTATGGATTCAGAACCTCTGCATAGATTGTCCAGGGAGTCTGCTCTTTTAGGTGCCACCAAAATTTGAATAGCATAGATAGCAAACACACTAGAGAAAACCCCCTTCTCTTCTCTTCTCTTCTCTTCTCTTCTCTTCTCTTCTCTTCTCTTCTCTTCTCTTCTCTTCTCTTCTCTTCTCTTCACTAAGAGTCAGGGAAGTCAACAAAAGTGATCTCCTTCAAAATAATGGAGGTTGAGTACTATACACATCATTATGGGGAGCACAGAGGCTTGGAAAATATACACACATGCAGAAAATGAAGAAGATAAAGGCTAGTCAACCATATGAGGAGCATAAAAAATGCCTCCTCTCATACTGGAAGTTTTAATAATTATGAAAGAATTACTAAGATGACTTTAAATCTCTTATCAACAGAGTGCTTCATTTTAAATATAGGTTCTTCAGGATGTCTTGACAGTTGGAAGCTCTTCACTTTCTGAGGACTCGGGGAAGTGTAAAGGCAGGTGCAGCCATGCGAAGATGAGAACAGAGGTGGAATGTCACAAGCAGCAGGTAAGAGGTCACAAGTGGTATGATCATGGGGTTAACACAGGGCTCGATGTGATACCTTTACCTCTTACTTAATTGTCTAGCAGGTTCCCGTAAGTGTTGTTTTTTTAAAAAAAAATAATCCTTCTCACTGATGTACTCACTGACAACCAGGCTAGCTCAGTTCCTTCCATCTGTTAGTAGATAACCAACAAGTTTGCTTTCAGACACCAGCTCTCTCCTCCCAGTACCCCAGGCTCTCTAAAGCTCACCAAATAGACTTTGTTACTACATCATAGTAAATAGACAATCTGCAAAATTAAATGGAAAATTTTGATCTTCTTTCCCAGCAAGGACAAGTTTTCAGATAAATGGTTTAGTTCAGGTTTAATGCAGACAGTGGCAAATGTACCCTGGCTTGTAATAGCAAAGAGACAATCAAAACCTACCTCCTCTGCATTTTAATGGCTTTATTGCTAACATCCCTAATTTATATTTTAACAGTTTTTGTTTCTAACTGCACAACTATAATGATCATAGCATCAAGTGCCACATGAAAGAACTACTTGCAGTGACTTCATTCAGGAGCTACTGCTAGTTATCTCCATTTTAGAACTTGAAATAGTGTCAACATTAAACTTCATTGGCCAGTGGTATACAATGGAAGATAGAACAAAATAATAATAACAAAATTTAAAACAGGTACAGACATGTTTTAGAAATTATCCATGCTATTTTACTTCTGAGCTGCTCATGTGTGCCCACGCATAAAAACAATCTGGCTGGTTCTCCAAACAACCAAAGATAAAGCTAAAATCTTAGGTGTCTCTATATTCTATCATGATGGGATTTCACTAGGCAAGTACATGGCATTTAGAAGTATGTATGCCTTGGAAGGCATATTTGTGAACGGAGGTTAAGAATACTTTAGTCTGAAAAAGCACATACAATACCTTTTCTGGAAAAATTTAAATATTTAGGAGAAAAAATAACTTCTCAATCTTTGTTGGACAGACTGAATTCTTAGTTATAGTTTTGTACAAAGAACTTTTGCCAAGGATATATATGTTCCATTTTTATTTTCTTATTTTTTTTTAACTTCAGCCCTTTTGAATTCTGGTGATTGACACTTGGTTTTTAAGAGGTTATTCTGGGCATGAAATCATCCCCATACATTCTTATAAGGAGATAGAAACCACTAGAAATTCCTTTTCACTTAAGTATATTAAAGAATTACCCAACACTGAATCCCAGAGACTATTTATGAAATAAGAGTTCTTCTGATCTTTTTCTTATAATATTTATCTTGGTGGAATGAGAGTTTAACTACCTACTACTCAAATACAGGCAAGTTGTTTTGAAGCCGCTTTCTTTGAAGGGTTGGGCTGGAATGTTCCTGCCCTCCAAGCATACATATTTCTAAATGCCTTTCACTCCTAGTGAGATCCCACGTTTTGTTTATTGGATTTGCAGATTTAATGGAACTGGTGCACTTTCAAGGAAGCCAGTTTCATGAGGTAAGGTATATTAAATACAAGCAAGTTAAGTGTAATAGAATATAATTAAATGTAGACTCAGGAAATTCCTATGCTAAGTAAATACTGATGTTAATTAAGGAAAGTATAACTTATGCCCCCTTTCTATTAATTTTGAAGTTAACATACAATGTGAAGGATTCCATTGTACCATTTTCATAAATATATTCATGTTTGCCACTCTTTTGCCTTTCTCACTATTCCTGTGTTCTTCTTCCTCTCAGATGCTTCCCTCCTCCTCTCAGTTGCTTTTTTCCTCCTCTCAGATGCTTCACTCATTTTATGTCTCATGTATTCATCTCATAGGATTTTTACCCTCCATCTTGTCTCCCTTAAGATTTCTTCCTTTCCTTTCATGACCTTCTTTTTATTTTTATATCACACACACGTGCATGTGTGCGCCTGCGCACACACACGCACACCTTAAATAATGTGATTTATAATTTAAAGAATGAGAACATTCTATTTGACAGCTATATCAGATCTTTCAATAAGGAGAGAATTGGCATGAGACCTGCTTGACTGGCCATTTAGCTTCAAAATCTTCAGCCTTTCAGGAAATGTTAAAGTATTAATTTTTTTCTTTCCTTCTTAATTCTTAATTAGATTATGAATTAAATTTTATTTTTTGACTTTTTTTTCTAGGATTGACATGAAATTCCAAATTTTACATGTGAGTTATTTTGGCAGAACCATTTCCAAGAAATTAGAAATTATTTATGTAATAAAATTTAAGTTAAAAGGGGTTAAAATATAATTAGGTAATTTTGTAAAAAACATTTATTCAATCTAATAAGTAATATAATAGGCAAAAAGTTCTAATTGTTCCTAGTGGACAAATTACCCTCTCATTTATTTCTTACATGTGCAGCTACTTTAATTCATTTTCTTTTAGCAGAAATTATTTTATTTCCTACCATATTTCATTCCTACTGCATTTAATTCAGTTGGTGATAACTTGGTGTTGAGGTTTGGCAGTGTACTTTCTGTTACAGAGGTCTGGAACATATATTCATCTGTTTGACATTATAAAGAAAGACCCACAAGTAACTTTTATTCAGATGGCATCTGTAATTTTTTACTTATCAATTAAACAATCAACTGTCTATGCACAATATAGAAAAGTTGTTTATAAGCTAAGAAACATCCTCAGATCTAATATCTTAAATCTATTAGAAATTTTTTCAAGCTATGATAGCCTAATGACTTTTTAAATATCTCACTCATTATTGTAAAAGAGTAATAGAATTCATAAAAAGGTACAAGGGATGATTTGATGGTCCTTATTAAATGTACTGACAAAGACATTTGCCCATGCTTTATAGAAATGAGTAACATGGACATCAGATGTCATAGGCATGACTAATAAGTCAAAAGCCAGCTTCCTCTAAGTGTGTCAGATATGAAAGGATCTGTGGTCGTTGACTTAGCAAGAAGAAATTGGGACTTAAATAGTGAGAAGACATAAAACAAAATATTGTGGCTCTAAACATTGTAACTAACTTGTGTCCCAGTGTCCTCGTCTCTCAGGTTGAGATTGTGCTGAGCTGCATAGAGGCATGGGGGGAGGCCTGACTGTACAGGGGGTGCACAGAGCACTGAGTGTCCTTAGTTAATGCATATCAGACTTCTCAAGCAGAGAGAGAGAGAGAGAGAGAGAGAGAGAGAGAGAGAGAGAGAGAGAGAGAGAGAGAGACTCAATTTCAGGCTGACCAATTCCAATTTCATTTAGTAAGCAGTGAAAATTTCTGTATTTATATCTAAATAGTTTTATCATGACAGAAAGATACAAATTGACAAATTTGTATAACAACTTAAAGTTAGCTGAATTTCTAACTTGCAGTTGGAATTTCATGATAGAATCAACATATCACATCCAGGGGTAGTGTCTTTCAAGTGGAATTACTGCTGGCAACACACCTATCGCTGGCTTCTGAGTAAGCCATTCATAGCTAAGTCAAGATCAACTTTGGAACTAATGACTTGAAATCTCCTGATAAATAATATCATTTTTTTCTATAGACAAAATCTTGTCAGATGAAGAAAGAAAAACTAAGAAGGCAAGCAACTAAAATAGGTATCATGATCCATGCATAAGGCCTCTTGTCTTTTATCAACAGTTTTTATTCTCTCATAACATTTCCCATTGTCTCAGTGACATCTTTTTTTTAGTAATGCAGTAGATGGTCCAAAACTATTCACAGTTTTTTGCTATGCCTAAAATGTCAGTGACTAGATAATACTTAGGAATTACAGAGAATGTCAAGAAACCCATGTACCTCTCAGTGTCTCACAGGCACATAGGATGTGTCAGAGTGTGATCTAGCAAATGCAGTTTCCTTCACAAACCCACAAGCACCTGAGAAATGTGCCTGTTTGATGTTTCTCTCAGGGACTTGCATAATGTAATCTGGAAAACTACATCAAGGGCTTTATCCCTAAAAAATGGAACTCCCTTCTGTCATTGAACCACCCCACCCCACTACTTCTCTAACTAGACATCGTGTCTATCCGCTAGTAATCACTTGCATGAAATGCTCACATTAACATCTCTGTCTATAATGGTTTGCCTTTAAAGATGCCCCTCTATGAAGAGAACTCATAAGCAAAGCTAGTTGTATGTACTTTTCAAGTGTTCTCAATTTCCTTAATGATAATGCCATCCTGGGAAAGACTTACTTCATGAGACACTTCTACCACTCTTTAGTTTTTATTGACATTTATTGTTTTGAGCAAGTATTATGCTGGATTAGGCTGAGCCTTCACATGTAAACAAAGGCTGGTTGTGTGTAACAAGTGTCAGTGTAACTTCTCAGTTTCACTCACTTCTAGTAAATTGATAGTCTCACTCTCCCCAGATGTGTCTTCCAACCTGTAACTGTGGCTTAGTTCTTTTTATCTGTGGGATCTAGGAGTACCAAAAGTCTCAGGGCCAGAGCAGCATCTACGGAAGCATGCAATGAATAAGACTTTCTCCTCCAAAATATGTATATATAGGAATCTCTGTTGGTAGAAATGACTGTGAACATTTCTTTCATCTAACTTCTAACTTGTAATATTCTCATGGTCCATGTCCATGATAATTTTCGTTGGGATACTGAAGCCGCAGGACACTTAGATACGAATAGATTAAGTAAAAGATATCAAATTGAGCTCTATTTTCTTGAACAAATATATTTTACATGGGCCATTCTCAATTATCACATATGACACCACCCAATGAACATTTTTGCATATAAGATGAACAAAGTAAATATAGTCAAACAAAAAAAACTCTGATGTTTTCTTCAGTTATAAAGTGCTATTGAATTACCATGAATATTGCAAGGTACATGCAAAAGAGTTTTGACCTTTTTTAGTTAAAAAGGAATTTTCTTGGAAGATCCAAGAAAAGAGTAGCTCACTAAAGTTCTTTGTAGCTGTGTCTGCCAGGACAGTTGAATAATTATCTGTAAGCAGAATTGATTTGGACCATTAACCTGAAGGAATCAGAACCCAAGCATCTTTGCTGCCCTTCCAAGGATCAATAGTTCTTGCCCCTATAAATCACTATGTCTGAGTCTACGCTGCTTTGCCAGTATGGGTAGGATCCTCATTCAGGTGAAATGGTCATACATTTTCTACATCTTAAAATGAACAGAAAACTCTCTGCCTTTAGGTTTTTTATTAACAATGTAGTCATACTTCAGCTCTGAGACTTTGAAGTAGGATTTTTCCAGCAAAGCACTTAGAGAAATTAATTTCTCCAGGTTGTTTGGAATCCTGGTACTTTTGTGTAAGAATATAACTTAAACCCTTTTCCTTTGGGAGCAGATGGTACCTGTTGGGAAGCAGAAGGAAACTGGAACTTAGTGAGGTCCCTATGGACCTGTTTCTTTCCCTGATGTGGCCAGTTTCTGGTCACATCTACTTTACATCTTTGTTACTGGCTTTTCCACTTTTTCAGTCTTTACCAGAGACACGTCTGAACCTCTTCCACCATAGCCATCTCTCCTTATAAATTTTCTCTCAATGGTGTAGAAGTAAATTAAGTTTATGGGAAACATAAGGAAAAAGAGTCGTGCCTACAGCATGAGAAAGTTGATAGTCTTGTGAAATGCAAGGTACATGAACAACTCAACTTTATGTTGGACTAGAGATGGTTGGCTGCTTCTGTCAGCCTTCATTAACAGAAAGAAGGAAGAAAGTCATGTCCTATGATGTAGTAAACTTTCCAGGTCTGTTAGAAGAGGTAAGAGATTTCAGACCATAACTTATCACAAAAAGTCAGTATTTGATGAAGGCAAAGTAAAGGCTTACATTTTAAACAGTATTCTATTGAATGAAATCAGTGTAACGCAACCTCAAAGAGAATTTTAAACGAATAATTCATATTTCTATAAATCTACACCTGAATTAAATCATAGCTACTAATGTTGGTAAGACTACATTTCCTTACCTCCTGTTGGCAGCTTTCCTGGAATATAAATTCGGGGCCCACATCACTTAGCTGCACCATGTGCTACTTGAATCATCTAAAAATAAATAAGATAAAGAAACAGAGCTGATTTCATTTCTTCTTGTAGTTGTTTCATAGGCCAAGGGTCAAGAGCCTAGGTGTCTGAGGGGTGAGGTGGGTCAGGCTACAGTGAACTGAAAGAGCTGACTAACCTTCATTCCAAGAGGTTAAATACCAAGCCAGTGGCTTAAAATTTTCTTGGCAGTTTAGGATGAGGATAAGTGTCCTCGTTGGGCCTACTACTGCTGTGATGACACAAAATGATCCAAAACAATTTGGGAAGGAAGGAGTTTATTTCTTATGTATTCTGAATCATAGTTCACTGCGGGAACCCAAGTCAGGAACTCAAACTTGACAGGAACACGGAAGCAAGAGCTAACGCAGAGACCACAGAGGCAGCAGGCCATGAAGCTGGTTACTCCTTTGCTCTCCAAGGCTTATTTAGCCTGCTTTCTTATAGACCACCAGCCCAGGAGTAGCACAACCTACAATGGGCTAATTAAAATGCCTACAGGCTTACTTACAGCCAGATCTTAAGCAAGCATTTTAACAAATTGAGGTGTCCTCCTGTTAGGTGACAATAGTTTGTGTCAAGATGATATAAAACTAGCTAACACAACAAAGTATCATTGATTCAATGCAGCTGCCTTGTTTCCTGATAATCAACAGGTAAGTAGAAACTTAGAAGAAAATTTCAAGTAAAAAATATATATTCCATTTAGTGTATCTATTGCACAATGTGGAGCTGACCTTCTCTGGAGCTTCAGCAAGAAGAAAGTTTTCAGAGATGTTTATGCTTCTTCAGAGATTCAAAAAACGGCATTTCAAGACAGAGAGGAAGTGGAGGCAGAGAGGGAGGAAATGGGATGTTCTAATTACTGCCTGATGCTATGATAAAACACTGACTGAAACCAACTTGGGGCTGAGAGGGTGTATGTGGCTCCTTCATCTGCATCACACAGTTCATCATTGAAGGAAGCCACAGTAGGAGCACAAGGCAAGAGCCTAGAGGCAGGAAGTAGAGCCAAGACCATTAGGGAATGGTACTTGTTCCCCATGGCTTCCACAGCCTGCTTTCTTACACAATCTGGGAACATCCGCCCAGGGACGGCACTGCCCACAGTAATCTAGGCCTTCCCATATCAATTGTTAACCAAAAGAATACCCACAGATGTGCACACTGGTCAGTCTGATGGAACTAATGCCTCAGTTGAGGTTTTCTCTTCCCCGTGATTCTACTTTATGCCAAATTGACAAAAAAAAAAGTTAAGAAAATAGAGAAGTTGGGAGTGGGGGAGAAGACAGAAAAGGAAAGAGAAGAAAATGAATCAGGATGGTAGGTGGAAGAAAGAGACAGAAAATGTACAACTCTCAAGTCATAAGAATTCTAGCTAAGCACAGGCAGAGGGGCTGAGGTAAAGCAGTAAAATGAGGAAGATTGGCAAAAGGTTTGTATTAAAATGACTTTTTTGCACATTGGCTAATTAACAAAAAGCCATCGAGTATAATTATATTTCAATGTGCCACCATGCTTTTTTTTGAAGTCAATATTTCTATAACAGTGTTTTATTTTCCCACAGCCAGACTCTCAGTGGAATGCTCTCAACCAGCTTCCTCCACATGTACAGCACAAGGCACATGGTAAGACCACAGCTTTAATGGGCATTCCTACATGTCTACATAAAAAGGGATCCTTAGGGAATGCCTCTTCCGCATCCATTCGTACCAGGGAAGAACTTACTGTGAAGTTGTGTTGTACACACAACTCTAATTTGTGGTCTGGAGTGAACTCCTTCAAATAATGTTGAGATGACAAAATGTGTGTCTCAAATCTGTGTTCTGCTCTTATTTTAGACTCCGAGTCAGAGACTTAGAGATGAAACTTGAAATACAACCATTTACAGCACCCTGTAACAGCAACAGCACTCTGAAAGACAGGTGCAAACCCACAATCCAGGAGGCCCCAAGGCAGACTATTGTTTGTTCTGTTTTGAGACCTGATCTCACATAGAGCAATAGACTCAACCTCAGTATGTAGCTAAGGATGAACTTGAGTTCCTGATCCTGGTGTGATGTCCCAAGAGCCAGAGTTACAGGGCTGTACCATCAAGCCCAGCAAAGCAGATGTTTCAAATGTCATTGGCAGAACCTCAAAGCTCAGAACTGCTTTCCCTTGGGATGTGATGCCAATCTCTAAGGAACAGTTCTGTTCATCCAGAGCTGTTTACAGCAGCCATCTCACATGGTGCTGGGAAAATAGTAAGTGCCATTTGCAAAAGACTCAAAACTGAAAGTGCCTGTAAGTCTCAATTTTCCTTTGGTCTACTATTCTTCCCCCTTTCCGTACAGTTAAACTTACTTTCTGCTTGTTTGTATAGTGCTTTGAGGCCATCCAGGCATTGGAAGTATAAACTAAGTTTTTATTCTATTCTTAGCCATTTAAAGCCTTACATGACATACACTTATTCCACCTTGTTCATTTTCAGAGATGGGACTTTTTCTAGAAACCTCAGGATAAGCTCTGTAGCTTCAACTTATACATAAAATGTTATCATATTTAATTCAAAGCTGAGATGATTTTTTGTCTTTAACATGCTCCACCCCTCCAACTCTGTCATCTGCATTGCACATAGCCTCTTTCTCAGTCTGGCAACAATCCATGGCTATAGGACTCCACAGTAAATATCCTATGTTCTGAACTTCTCTAAAATCCTGGAGTCAATACTGCCACCTAGCTCTACCTTTGCAACATCACACAGTGTTCTCTTGAAGACCTCCATTGCAGGGACTTGGATCTTGCAACACTTTGCCTGGCTTCAGATGCTCTCTAAAACCATAGAATGGAGCAGAACTCCAAAAACACATACAATCTTGTCCTTAATGCTTCTAACCTAATACCATGTGGATGACCCTGTCAATTTCTGTTCTTACCATTAGATGGAACCTAGGATGCTTGGACTGAAGTTGTATCAGGTTCTGTGTGTTGACCTTGGGAAAGGTCTCTTCTAAGCTCCTGCTTCTGAGGGACAGGGAATACCCTCAGCTGCTTTCCCAGTTCAAGCTTTCTCCTTTCATGTAAATTTGCACTTTTATGGAGTCTTTAGTGAGTAGGTTTTTACCTAAAAGTCATCTTTTATACTATTTCAGTGTAGAGTGCCATTGTTCCCTTCAGTGATGCTACTTTCAAGAACAATTATAGATGCTTTGTTGTCTATATTCTTTTTATGAAACTGTAACCTTGTTTCCATTCCCTCCATTGACCAAACAAATTAGTTCAATTCTTTATGGACTCATATCTTTATGAAGTTCAGCTTCATGGAAGTTCTCAGGACATGGGCAGAATGTAGTTGGATTCTTTGCCATAACTTCACATGAATGCCTCCTAGTCCTTCTTTAATAGAGATCCCATCTTGCTTTAATACCTCATGATCCAGGCCCACGTTGTCTTCATTTTTCTTAGCATCTTTGTTCCCCAACATCCTAGAAAAATTGTTATTAAGCTTTTCTTCCAAAGCACCAAAATATTGAATGTTTCAGTGATAACAGCTCAAAGGACTGATAACCTTCATTAGTGTGTTTATACAGCAATTGCCTAATTTCTTTTATAGGTACTACTTTTTGTCTTAGTTTCTCTTCAGTTGTGATAAAATGTTCTGACAAAAGAACACTTGGAAAGGTTTATTTGAGTTCACAGTTTTGAGATTATACTGTATAACTGTGGAGAAGCCACAGTGGGTAGGAATGTTGGAGAGCTTCTCACATTGCATCCACAGTTAATAAGCAGAGACAGAAATGAAGCCATGCTGCCCCTCAGTTCCTTGTCTCTGTATTTATACAGTAGGAATGGTGCCACCCATGGTGGGCAGTTCTTCCTATCTCAATTAATGTAACCAAAAGAATTTCCACAGATATACCTTGAGGCTTATCTCCCAGGTGATTCAAGATTTTGACAATTAACACTGAGCACCATACAACAACACTGAGAGTAGTAAATGCTGTCAAGTTACATTACCATCATAAATAAACATAAAAATAAAGACTATAGTAAAATGTCCACATATTTTTAAGCACATACTAGACTTTCATTTTACTTTGATTTCTACAACAGATAGACTACAAATATAACCAGTAAGGTTTTGGTTTTCCCCTATAATGAAGAAATGTATTAAAAAGCATCTTCTTAACATGGACCATTTTATAAGTTTGTACTTTTGAAATTTATTGACTAGCTACATGGTATAATTTTCCACTTTCTACTGGTCTGCAATGAAAATAAGATATTATCTCCATGTGCTACAGTTTCAGTCACTAGAAAATAAGATTGCTAATCAGTAGTCTATACATCACTACCAAAGTCCTTCTAATGTTTCCAATGTTACAGAAAATAATAATCACATAAAATATGAGTTAGTTATGATGATATTTGCAATTTAAATAAAATATATAAAAAGAAACGTGTCAGTTTTATAAGATCTACTGACATATCTGCCTACATAAGTATAATGAGCTTTGTGATATATAAACTTATAACAGTATCTACAATGATAACCAAAAAAAAAATCAAGAAATAAACCTGCAATGTACCAACTCAAGTCATTTTATAACATGGTTTGTTATAATATTTTGAGCAATACTATAACATAGGTTTATTTTATGCCAGCCCATATGTGAGGAAACTGAGGCTTAGAGAATTGTAGTAACATTTTAAATTTCACAGTGCAATTTAACACTAAATTTAGATTCTTTTATACAAAAGATTGCAGAACTTGGGATTTCAATTTCAATTTTTATCACTATATTAAAATGTTAAAAATGAGAACATAGTCTCTAATTTGGATAATTATCTGGGTGATATTTAATTTTCAATAATTTTGTCTTCCTTTGAGCTCACAGCATGCATTATGGCTTTTTCTAAAAATTTTCATTATAATTCAAAAGTAATAAACTCATTCTATAAGCAACATAATTGCTTCAAAGGAGAGGATAAAAACCACTGTTTAATGCAAACAGAAGGTATTGTGTATTCTTTATCTGATATTTAGACTATCACAAGTAAAAGGCACAGTACTATATATAAGTATTAATAAACATATTACCTAACTCATGCATGAAAGAATCTGGCAGCTGCTGTGGAAACCTGCCATTCTCTGTTCCCACACAGCCCTGTCACTGGCTGTGACTGGATACAGCCAGAGGATGACTGTTTGTTGGTTAGAGATACTAAATAAATCCCTTACTCAGAATTTTTAACTGTTTGTGTTACTGTTCTCTTTCTCCTTTGTAACTACTTCATAGCTTAAGTCAAGCTGACTTATCAAGGCTGAAATCATCCTTCTCACAATGAATCATATGTTCTTTAACCCTACCAGTGAATCTTGCTGTGCTTTGGTTCCTCTGACTAGGAAGGCCTGTTAGATCTATAGTTTTAACTCAGTTGTTTTAGACTTTTGTATAACAATTTAACAGTACTGATTACAAAGAAATCATAAGTTTAAATGTTAAATTATACATTGTCTTGGTTTTACGCCTGTTGCTGTGATAAGGTACCCTGATAAAAGCAACTTAAGGAAGAAAGGCTCTATTTGGCTCACAGTTTGGCTTACACTCTAGATCAATGGATTAATATCTCCCTTTTATTCCATCCACAGTTCAGCCCTTGAAATGGTAGTGTCCACAATCAGAGTGGCTCTTCCCACCTCAATTAACCTAAGTATAAAACTCCCTCACAGGCATGCCTACAACTCAACCTAATGTAGACAGCTCCTTGTTGAGTAAGTCCTTCCCAGTTGATTCTAGATTGTGTTAAATGACAATTAAAAGTGACCATCACATACATCTCATAGTTTAATGACAGTAGTCCTTGTTTGTCTCCGATGACAGCCATGCTAGACTCATGTCTGCAAGCATAACAAGGAATCATCAATAGTATCAGGGATTGGTGCTTGCTCATGAAATGGATCTCAAGTTGACCCAGTTATTATTGGCCATTCCCTCAGTTTCTGCTCCATGCCCAGTCCCTGCATTTCTTTGTAGACAGGAAAAATTTGTGGTGGGAAGTTTAATGGATGGATTGGTGTCCCTATCACCTTGCTGGCCTTCCTGACTGTCTCCAGGAGGTGGCCTCATCAGGTTCCATATCCCCACTGCTGTGAGTCTCAGCAAAGGTTATTACCATGATTCCTGGAAGCCTGCACCATCGCAGGTCTCTGGCAAGTCCTGCCACCCCCAGCAGCTGCAGACTTCCATTCATTCTCCTAGCTCTCTGGCCCTCTTTCCTGTTTCTCCCCATACCTAATGCCCCAATTCTCCTCCTCATTCCCTCTCCTACCCAGCTCCCTCCCTCCATCTGCCTCCTATTTTATTTCCTGTTCTAAGTGAGATTCGTGCATCCTTGCATGGACCCTCCCTCTTATTTAGCTTCTGTGGGTCTGTGGAGTGTAGGATAGATATCCTATACTTTATCTAGCCCTCCTTCTTAGCACCTAGTGATTCCTACCATACACTCTTATGTTTTGAAATAAAAGACTATAGCTTTAATATGTAGAAGAGAACATCTGGTATTTTTTTTGGGGGGGGGAGGGTCTGGTTCATTTCACTTAATATAGCAACCTTCAGTTCTATCCATTCTGTTTTAGATGATGGGGTTTCATTATATTATGACTGAATAATATTCTATCACATACATAATCCTCATTTTCTTTATCTTTTTGTGCATTAATAGATACATAGGTTGAATCCTAAGTAGGTTGTGATACTGAGGTGTCTTTTTAGTACACTGATATGTTCCCTAGGTATATTTCTAAAAGCATGAAGATTTGAGCCTATGGCAGATACACAAAAATATGACACTGCATATGCCATTAATTGACACGTGTACCTTAAAGATCAGACAGTACTGTTGCTATTAGTTTCCTGGTTGCTGACAAGTTTATTTTTTTATTTCTAATTAATGGAAGTAATAAAATAATATTTTCTATCCATTATCAATCTGGTATCTTCCATTATAGTTATTCCTGTTATGAAAATTAAAGCTGGAATTATAGGGGTTTTTATACATTGGATATTTATTTGGAAATTATTCCATGTATCTTATTTCATATTTTACAAACAAGGCTACATTAAAAAATATATTTCAGGATAGCAGAAATAGTAACGTGTTTCACTGTGGCATTTTAAAGCTTACGGTTCACTGTGTTTTGTTCTTCTTCAGTCCCCTCCCCCATTCTGACCTGTCTTCTTGCTCTCCCTTCTACTCATGTGGCACCTGTATGTACTCTTCTACCCTCTCTTCCACCTGTCACTAAGATTTCTTCCTTACTTTCTGATGACAATAGGTTTGTGGGAAAATGCCTTTATTATATTGAGTTTTATTCCCCTAGTCATTACTGTCTTCGGTGCTTTTATTATAAAGGGATGTTGACTTTGGTTGAATACATTTCCTGGATTTACTTGAGAATATTGTGTGATTTCAGTCTTGAAGTTTATTTACACTTACTGACTTGTGCAGGGAACCGGGCTTGCATCCCCAAAATGTGGCCTCATTGATCATGGTGTATGATTTTATTAATGTGTCATTGAATCCATAAAAACATATTGAGAATTTGTGCATCTGTGTTCATGAATGAAACGTGACTATACCTTATGCATCTGTAATGTTCTGATTTTGTGTGGGTATTGGAGTAATAGGGGCTTTCCCTGAATGACTTGTGGTGCTGTTCCTTCCCTGTCTATTTGTAGGACAGTGCAAGAAATACTAGTGCTAGTTCTTTATTAAATGTTTTGTAGAATTTGCTGTCAATCCATCCAGTCCTGATTGTCTAATCATAGGTAGACCTTTTATTACTGTTTTAAACCTGTCATTTGTTTGGGTCTATTTAAGATTTTAAAATATATCCTTGAAATCATTTTGGTAGGTCTTATGTGTCTGAGAACTTACCCATTTTTTTTATACTTTTCTACTTTTCTTAAATATAAGTTTTTTCTTATGATCCTCTGAGTTTCACTGGCATCTGATGCAATAGTTTCCCTTTAAAGTATAATTTTATTAATTTGAGTCTTCTCCGTATTTATTTTGCTTAATTTGTGTAGAGTTTTGTCTTGCTTTCCACTTCTGCAGCTTAAAATATTATCTTTTATCCTTTGACTCTCAATCTGTGGTGTCCTTACCAGTAAGCTGTGTTTCTTGAAGACAGCAGATGGTTGGATCTAGTTTTTTTGTTTGTTTTTTTTTTGTTTTTTTAAAAATTATTTAGCAATATTAATATTTGAGTTTCAAAGTCTTATAATCATAATATGCTACAGTCAAAAATAAACGATATGAAATAAAAGACACATTTTTATTGCTATATCTAAAACTCTATCAAAGAAATGTATTTTCACCATTAACAATTTTTCTCTGTTTCAATTAGGTAGAAATGACAACTCAATATTAATTTTTTTTATATTTTATTTACATTTCAGATGCCATCCCCTTTCCCCATTTCCCCTCCCTAGAAAACCCCTACCCCATGCCCCCTTTTCCTTTTTGCTTTTATACATTTTTTTAAATGTTAATCAAAGGCTTTATAAGTGTGGTAATGCTCAATCAGAAGTGTAACCCAATACCCAACCTAGTTATATAAACTGTCTTTGACTGGTGAAGACATGTGAACATCTGCCTCCATGCCCTCCTCTCTTTCTCTCTCTTTTTCTCTCTCTCATCACTTAGCTTCACCCTTCCTGTTAAAATAAAACTTTTCTCTCAAAATGCAATTACAGCATAATTATTCCTAATTGTACCAGTGAGGTACAAGATAGTCCTAATACCCAGTCCATCATTTTGTTGACTAATCAGAACCTCTGTCATCTCTCCTAACTAAAACACTTAGTTTTGAACCTGGCTTTTTTCTTGGCTTTAGAATGAATGTCAACTGAAAACCATCTACTCAGATCTTTTCTCTCAAAGTAAATAGCCAGGATTGGCTATGAGACTATAGGTCTTCAACCCTATCAGAAATCCAGAATGATTGAGTTAACTGAAGTTATGGGAAGCACAAAGCATAGCTTCTAAAACTTAGCCAATTTATAGAGACCGCTGAACACCTGGAAAGCCCCTATACTACAGAACGTTGGAGCATCAAATCTTCATCCTTCTGGCCCAGAATCATCTGACAGACCTTAGTGATGCAGAATTATTAAGGGCTGATTACTCTGTCTAGGCAGATATAATCAGTCAACTATTCTGCAAGTGTGTCCTTTTCTGGACAGTAATTTGTCTGTGGATGGAAAGAGGCAATTCTTGCCTAGTGGTTGTCACCGCACAACTGGAGTAACTCCAAGGATGCTCAATTTCTTCTTAGAATCCACAACAGGAAGCTGTCAGGAGCAGACAGGTCTCTAATCAAAATGAACATTAATATAGAAATATTTGTAACGTCAATTCTATGGACTTCTGACATTTTGAAAACCAACTATTCATGTAAGGTAACCTGGACTGTTGTCTGTTAACTCCTCTCAGCTGTTTCTAAATAAAATGTGGAAAACACCCTAACAATAAACTCAAAGCCATGAATTTGTTATAGTCCCTTAACTCATAGGTTAACTGTCCCAAATCAGTTAAAAAAGTTAAAGAAGGACTGGGTCTAAGCCTCGTATTCCTAAATGTGTTATACAGGCACAATGCCCATGAGGGTATCAATATTCATCTCACTTTTATATCAATAAGCAGCTCATACCAATGAAAACCTTAAATTTGAAATCAAAGTAAATTTTGTACCATTTAAGAAATTATAACTTCATCTTGATATTAATTATACAGATTTCTAACAATAGGTTATGGCTATGCAATAAGTCCTACCTAATCCTCCCTGTTCCAACAAAACCACTACTTTTCCCTAGAAAGACAGACCAATATTAACCACCTTAGTCCCCAAGCCCAAGGAATAGGGGCGCTGACTCTTCTTTAAATTCTTCAAGCTGATTATGGGCGTTGAGATATTAGAAGAGGGATGGGGGGAAGAGTAAATTGATAAGCCTCTGACTCTGTGTCTTCACTGCATCCAGATGGAATTCCAGGACATCAGAGGTTTGGGCAGGTCTGCTCAGTGTGCTTGATGAGTAGATACACCAAGGCTGTGTATTCTGCAATATACAATTCTCAGAACAAGTTTTAGTATCAAGAAAAAAAATTTTTTTTCCTAGAGAGCTGACATTTTTTTAAAGATGTTGGTTCTAACAACCTTTCTTTTTTTCCCCCTTTTTAAAATTAGTTGTAATATTTACATTTCAAATTTTATCCCCTTATCCCATCCCCCCTCCTTGTGCTTCTATGAGGGTGTAATTTTCCAGTTTCTATGATGCTGTTTCCATTAACATGAACTGCCTCCTAAATTTCTAAATCCTTCCCTTTGTGTTATTAAATCTCTTATTTTTCTTTTTTTCTTTCTTTTTTTCTGTTTTTTCTCATTTTTCCCCTTTTTTCATCTCTCTCTCTTTTTAAATTGGGTATTATATTTACCTTTCAGATTTTATCCCCTTACCCCACTTCCTCCCACCACCCAGAAACCTCCTATCCCATCCCCCCTCCTTATGCTTCTATGAGGCAGTGCCTGTACCTACCCCCCCAACTACCCCCTCTCCACCCTCACATTCCTCCCCCCCCCCGTGTTCGTTTTTTATGAGACCAAGAAACTCCACTCCCACCTATGCCTGACAAGGCCATCCTCCCCTGCATATACTGCTGGAGTCATGAATCCCTCCCTATGTGCTCCCAGGCTGGTGGTTTAGACCCTGGGGGGCTCTGGTTGTTTGGTATTGTTGCTTTCCTCCTGGGGTCACAAACCCTTTCTGCTCTTTCAGTCTTCTCTCTAAGTTCTCCATTAAGAAACCCTTGATCATATCAGTGGTTAGCTGTGAGCATCGTCCTCTGAATGTGTTAGTCTTTGGCAGACCTCTAAGTAGGCAGCTATATCATATTCTTGACAGCATGCACTTTCAGCCATCCACATCAGTGTCTAGCTTAGGTGACTGTACATGGGATGAATATCCCGGTGGAATGGTCTCCTGATGGCCCCTCCTTCAGTTTCTGTCCCATGTTTTGTTTCCCTATTTGCTTCCTTGAGTATTTTTGTTACTTGTTCTAAGTAGAACTGAGGCATCCCCTCTTGGTCTTCCTTTTTCATGAGCTTCATGTGGTCTGCGGGTTGAGTCTTCGCTAATCCAAGCTTTCGGGCTAACATCCTCTTAACAGTGAGTAAATACCATGTGTGTTCTTTTGTGATTGGGTTAACTCACTCAAGATGATAATTTCTAGATCCATCCATTTACCATTTGGAGCATAGATGTTCAGAATTGAGAGTTCATCTTGGTACATTTTTCCTTTGATGAATATGAAGTGACCTTCTTTATTTTTTTTATTTCTTTTGATTGAAAAACAATTTTATTTGATATTAGAATCACTACTCCAGCTTGTTTCTTGGGGCCATTTGCTTGGAAGATTGTTTTCCAACCTTTTACTCTGAGGTAGTGTATGTCTTTTTCACAAAGGTATGTTTCCTGTATGCATCAAATGTTGGGTCCTGTTTATGTATCCAATTTGATAGCCTATGTCTTTTTATTGGAGAATTGATTCCATTGATATTAAGAGATATTAAGGAAAAATGAATATTGTTTCCTGTTATTTTTGTTATTGGTAGTGGAGTTAGGTTTGTATAGCTACCTTTTTTTTAGGGTTGTTGGAAGATTACTTTCTTGCTTTTTCTCAGTTGTAGTTTCCCTCCTTGTGTTGGAGTTTTCCACCAATTATCCTTTGAAGTGCTGGATTCGTGATAAGATATTGTGTAAATTTGGATTTGTCATGGAATATTTTGGTTTCTCCATCAATATTGATTGAGAGTTTTGCTGGGTATAGTAGTCTGGGCTGGCATTTGTGTTCTCTTAGGGCCTGTATGATATCAGTCCAGGATCTTCTGGCTTTTATAGTCTCTGGTGAGAAATCTGGTGTAATTCTTATAGGTCTTCCTTTATATGTTACTTTGCCTTTTTCTCTTACTGCTTTTAGTATCTTCTCTTTGTTCTGTATATTTGATGTTTTGATTATTATGTGACAGGAGGTGTTTCTTTTTTGGTCTAGTCTATTTGGAGTTCTGTAAGCTTCTAGTATATTTAAGGACATCTCTTTCTTTAGGTTAGGGAAATTTTCCTCTATAATTTTGTTGAAGATATTTACTGGCCCTTTAAGTTGGGAGTCTTCACCTTCATCTATACCTATTATCCTTAGGTTTGTTCTTCTCATTGTGTCCTGGATTTCCTGGATGTTTTATGTTTGGACCTTTTTACATTTCATATTTTCTTTGACTGTTGTGTCTATGTTTTCCATGGTATCTTCTGCACATGAAATTCTCTCTTCTATCTCTTGTATTCTGTTGGTGATGCTTGCATTTATGACTCCTGATCTTTTTCCTAGGTTTTCTATCTCCAGTGTAGTCTCCCTTTGTGATTTCTTTATTGTTTCTACTTCAATTTTTAGATCCTGGATGGTTCTCTGTAATTCCTTCACCTGTTTGGTTGTGTTTTTTTTTTTTTTTTTTTTTTGCATTTCTTTAAGGGCTTCTATCTGTTTACCTGTGTTCTCCTCAAATTCTTTGAGAGTGTTTTTTATGTCCTTTTTAAAGTCCTCCATCATCATCATGAGAAGTGATTTTAATTCTGAGTCCTGCTTTTCTGGTGTGATGTGGTGTTCAGGACTTGTTATGGTGGAGGAACTGGGTTCTGGTGATGCCAAGTAACTTTGGTTTCTGTTGTTTACAATCCTGTGCTTGCCTTTCGCCATTTGGTTAGCTGTAGTTCTACTCGCACTTGCAGGTTCTGACTGGAGTCTGCCTTTCCAGTTATCTTGGTTGTGTCAGAACTCATCTGGGTCCGGATGACTCTATGATCCTGAGCTCCAGCTGCTCTGGGTACAGTGGCTCCTCTAGTATATTTCAGGATATGGTGTCTCCACGGTAGTAGACCAGCTAGGTGTTTGCTGCTCTGAATGTAGTTGCTCCTCTAGGATGCTTCAGGATATGGTGTCCCCTGCTCTGCAGCTCTGTGGGCCATGTCCTCTCTAGGATACCTGCAGCTCTGCGCTCCTTGACCTCTTTTGGGTACCTCTGCAGCTCTGCAGTCCGTGACCTCCCTAGGGTGCCTCCGGACTCAGTTTCCAGAGGGGAGCAGATCAGCTGGAAGACTGCTCCAGCCACTGGTATCCTGGCCAGGGGCAGAAGAGAAGTGGCTCTCTGAAGGGTCAGGGTCTGGATGCCAGGTGCCCTCTGTGGGCTCCCTACTGCCAGTTGTGCTTCTAAGGCCTAGGGCAGTGTGCGGGTTCTCCTACCCACTGCTCTGTGATCCGTGACCTCCCTAGGGTGCCTCCGGACTCAGTTTCCAGAGGGGAGCAGATCCTGGATCTAGTTTTATAATCCAGTCATCCAGACTGGATCTCTTGATTGGTGAGGTGAGACCATTTTCATTTAAGGTTATCATTAAGAGATATTTGCCAATTTCTGAAATGTTGTTGGTTGTTTCTGCCTGGCTGGATTATTGTTTGATATGCCCCATTCTGACCTGTCCTGTATCAAAGGTTGTTTTGTTGCTTGGGGTGTGATAAGTTTCCTACTAGTTCTCCTTTGTTTAGCTACTCTTTTTATGACATTTATTCTTTCCCATGCTGACACTGTTGAAGGGATTTGTGCTTGTTCTTTCAAGTCCTCCCAAGGGTGTAATCACCCTGATGAAAAGATGCAGCAGCTGTGAGTGTCAAGCAGATGTCAGGGCTTCAGAATTTTCAGGTTCTATGGCAGTGACCAGAAATAGGTGGCTCCAGAGGTTGCCTGACCTCGCTCTAAGGGATATCAAACACCAGGGTTATTTTCATTCATGAGATCTGTTCCTGGCAGCCTGCCACAGAGCTTGGTACTTTAGCCTCAGCATCATCTGCCTGCCATGGTTTCAAAACTGCCTTCAGAACCAGACTATTGCCCTATGGCAAATTAAATTCAGGTTTCTGAGGTCTTGTGGATTTCTCTGTGTGCTAAGGTCACTGGGACAGCTGCTTTAAACAATAGGTTGTTGCTATAAATGGCACCAGACCCCTGTCCTCCAAGCCATACTGCATTACAAAATGAGATCCCTACAAACTGTAGGAATCTCTGTCTCACCAGAACCTGCAACTTGCTTTGAGGTTGCTGAGGCCCATGACTTGCCCTGAGAACAGGACTGACCGTCTCTTTTTACAGGACTCTCCTAGCTGACCTTCTGGAGGAGACTTCTGCCTCTCTTCCTGCTCTGAAGAACCACATGTCGGGAGCTGTGGCTAAGTTGCCACTCCCCCACCCCTTGTCTTTTTTCTCTTAATATACTCCATCACTACCTTTGTGAACTTCCAACTCTTTGTTTTTGAAGTCAGTCAATTTTTTTCTGATTCTTTCCCTTTACTGGGTCACACAGAAATATCTGTAGGGTGATGTCTCACCTGGAAATGCTCCATACAGTATAAAAGAGAAACAAGAGATTTAATACAAGTTTTAAACAGTCATTGACGGTGAAAGAATAAATACAGAGCTGCACACTCTGTGTAAATTTCTGTAAGTCACACTTAGAAACTGTTACAGACCATTCTTTACCTTAACTAGCATCTCTGAGGTAGGCCAGAGTAGATTAAAAATGCTCTTTCTAAGTCAGTCCTCAGCGTCAGCATGAGCCCTAGCTTCTTGCCCATAGGTGACCTCTTTCCCCCCTTCTCTGCTCTGTGGGCTTCAAGACAGCACAGCTCACACAATCTGATTCTACCTCCATCTATCACCATCCCACAACTGTCTCCTGCAGGACCCCCAAGTTGTGCAGAGACTGGTTGCTTCTTGGAAGAAAGTTTAAGGACATTTGGTCAGGATCTTTGGAGTCAACACTTGCCTACCAGGAACATTTTGGGAAGAAAAATATCTCACACAGTGGGGTGGGGGTTGTAGAGGAAGTGGAGCAGAGTACCACCTGGCATATCTTCCAGTCACCTCACTTCCAGCCTTGATCTCATCTATTGTTTATGGTTAGTTTTGAATGCTTTCGAGACATATTGAAGTCAATGAACGTTTCCACTAGAGAATCTCCTGCCTCCTGACTAAACATCACAAAACAATGAGCTTTTTCATGTTTGGGAATCCACAGATGTTGATGAGTGGGAGCTCCTGTTTACAAAGGTGATTTTACAAAGTACATTTCCATCTTCTTCACATGCTGTTGGAATGAAATACAAAATTGTTTCCATATTTCAAGAATGACTGTGGCATAACAGAATCAGTCTAACTTGAAAACATGCTGCTTGTTTGCTTTCTTCAAATGGAGGATCTCTGGCTGGCTGCATTGCATGCCTGGCACTTGAGTGCATTACCAACTTATCAGGTAGTGCAGAATTAAAGTTTGCTTAATGAGTTAGGTTATGAAATAAGGAACTCTGAGAATATGCTAGAAGTAGAAAAGACCAGAGTCTAAACATCATAATTGACCATTTGTTGAGTATTTAACACTGACTGGATTTGTTTTGTAGGAATAGGAATACATAGACCCAAAACTAGGTGGTGTCAGGGAACAGAAACATTATTCGTAGTGGTTTAAAATCAGAGTGTTGGCAAGGTCACAATTCCTTAAAAAAATCTGTAAGAGAGGTTCTTACCTTTCCCTTTTAAACATGGAGTAGTTCCAGGTATTCTGAATATTAATTCCTTGTCTCATCATTGTAACAAAATATCTAACAAAAGCAACATGAAATGATTTATTTTGGCTTAGAGTTTGATCCACAATGTCAGGGACCATGTGGTCTCAGGAACATGAAGCAGCTGGTTTTCTTGTGCCAGCAGTTAGCAAGCAGAACGAGACGAATGCTGGTGTTCCACACAATCTCTGTTTTATTCAGTCTAGAACCCTAGCTCGTGGGATAGCCAACATTCAGGTAGATCTTCCTAGCTCAATTACACTTTTCTGGATACTTCCTCACAGGCATGACCAAGGGATTGCCTTTTAGATGAAGAAATATAGTCGAGTAAACAGTAGAACAGACGTTGCGGCCAAAGCTTTTTGAAACATATATATTGAATTGGGCACTACATTATCCCTTGTTATCTTCATTTTGATTGGTTGTGGTTTTCTGGAATGATTGTCATCTGTTGCAAAGAGATGTTTCATTAGATAGAAAAAAACCAACATTTTTTTTCATGGTTTTTCATTTGTTTTAACCACGATGTTGGTTTTCCATGTCTTAGGTACTCCAAATTCAGGATATTAAATATAAATACTCAATATATTTTTATGGTATCATTATAAGACTTTTCCTTTAATGACATAGTTTATGCCTGTTTCCTGTCACCATATATAAGTGTCTGGTTCTGTCTTCTTTGTCATGCTTACTTATGATATTCTATCCAAAGCCTATGAAAATATGTTAAAAGTTTCACCTTAGCCTTCATACTGCACTAACAAATCTTAAGAATTTCTGGTATTTTCCTCTGGCTTTACAATACAGCTCATGCCATTTTATCCGTCTTACAGTTTTTCTGAGACAGGATATTGCTATGCAATGCCAGCTAGTCTAAAACTGGTTCTCCTCTTTCCGTGGCTTCTACAGCAATGGATTATAGGCAAGTACATGGCATTTAACCATTAATTTTTGTGTGCACTTGGCAAGTGCTCTTTCTTTGAGGGGTGGAGTAAGCCTGACTTGTAACAGTAAAAATGACTTAGTTTTACAAGCAAACACCAAGCCACTGGAATGCCAGTGAGACTGGGAATTGCAATATAGAGTATTTCTCCCCATTCATAACGAGAAGTCTACCACAACCAGTTACCCCAGAATGGCAAGCATGTGTTGGTAGTTGAAATAATGACTATTTTCTACCCTTGAAAGCTTGTGAGGAGTTGATGAGTAAAATATCTCTCCTTTTTGCCAACTCAGAAATTTACATGATTTATCCATAAGCCAGAAGAGAAATAAAATTTAAAATTTTAATCTGAATCATTTTCTTTCATAGGTTTCTCCTCAGAAAGGAAATTCAACATGTAGAATTAGCCGAGAAGCGCAGAGGGCTGAACTCTCAGCTGTGACAGCTTTGCTTCTTCAGGACAACTGTGAACGTTCGCCTTCGAGATCTGCTCCCGGTTACCTTCTCTGTGGCCCTCATAGAGGAAAAGCCAGAACCACTGGGACACAGTAGAACTCTACAGATTGATGGAGCTTCTGTCCTTAAATGACACAGGACAGCCGATTACACGCTCCTCCTCACAGCTCTCATCATCTAAGTACTGATGGGTTTGTGAAAATGACTCCAGGATTTGCATGACTCCCGCTCTGGTGCTGTGACATTACATACTTATTTACAATGTACAGATCTTAAGCAAGGCACACTGGTGCATCTTATAATTCCATAGGAAGTTACTGCAGAAGGATTGCAATGATTTCAAGACCAGCCTGGGTGGCAGCACAAACACCGCATAAGCCAATTCTGAGTCTCAAAAAATTAATAATACGCCGTGTAGTCCCTGGAAGAAGACCCTTTTTATAATGGCTAAGTTAATTCTTCAGTGGTTTGACAGTTGGACTAGGTAATATGTTCATTATTATTGAACTTGAAACTACATGAATTTTAATAGACAATCAAAAGATCTACAGACTAAAAGAGTGGGTCAAACTCAGTGAAAAGACAGACATGAAACTATCCTCCCAGTGGATCATTGTTAAGGTTGTCAGAAGTTAAGAGCCTCTTTCATCTTTAGGTAAAATGGATTATGAAAGGGTACTGTCCTGATAAGCTGATGACGGCCACCTTCTGTCTATAAATTGTCAGCAAGAATTGCCAAATTCTCGAGGTTCTGTCTCTTTGCCAGTCTGTGGATTTGAGGAATGTTTAAGAAACTGGACTATGACTTTCTGAACTAATTAACCTAAAAATAACACATCCGTACATTTTATTGCAGTTGAATTACAAAGTGACCTCACTGGTTTCTAAAAATCCAGCAGTTATAAAAGCTTTAAGTGCGTCTTCTTCTGTAAGATTTTGCTAGTGTCAACTTGAGTTCCTGTTTGTAAGGATGAGTGTTCATGACAAGAGTGTGAGAACTGCAAATATCTAACACATCTAGATAAACCTAAATAGAACCAGGAACATCCAGGGCATGTGCAAAGAAAACTACCGGATCTAGCTAGCTTTGGTTCCAAAATTATGCAGCTTGTCTAACTCAAACTATTTTTGTTTTAATTTGTGGGTACACACTGCATAATGAGAAGGTAAAAAAAAAAGTCCCAGGAAACTAAGCATTTCCCCTTTGGTCTTTGTATAAGCTGTAACTTAACCTTTAAGAGAAGCAGAATGACCCTGTTACATTAGCTTCAAAGCCTTTGTTTATACAGCAATGTATCAGAAAGATAAGTCATCCTCAGGTATCACTTCAAGTCGGAGAAACAACTGTCAACTCTAGGAAGGCATTCTGCATATTGGAATTTTTCATTTCTTCAGATTGTTAACAAAATCATGGTAATGTCTGTTTCTTCTGCTGAAATAAGTCTATGAAACAAGATGTGCTTATGCAATTTTTAAAATGTACACACAGGAAAACTCTTCATAGGCCAGTAACTAATGCCTGCAGCAATAAAACATGGTTTAATTATTCAAACTGCTCCTATGCTATTAACAAGGTGCCAAACACTGGCAAGAATGCATAAATGTTAACCTAGGTGGAGAATAGTCTATTAATAAGAACTAATTTCATTTTCCATCCAAGACTCTGTTTTTTTTCATCCAGATTCTGTTACCAGAGAGATTTCAATCCCTCATTCTTATATCCTTTTCCCCATAACATGTCTGGAGACTTCTCTGCCTGGGATCATAATAAGGTTCAGACCCTTATCTGTGGGTCTATTTTATTTTTCACACAGAGTTTGTGGGCATTAGTGAGCAATAGCTGTGTTGCTTTGAAAGGGAAAGAGGTCATGACGCCTGTCTGAGGAAGGAAACTTAAAAGCAGGCATACTTCAAGAGTCTGGGTGATCATGGAGAATTTGATCTTTGACTTGAAGATATCACATGAAGAGAAACATGTGTTCACTTTGTTTTGGTTGCTACATCAGTTTAGAAGGAAACGGCAAGTCTGCTAACATCCAGGGCATAGGTCAGCCATGTTTCCTCCTTGATAGCTTTACTTTGTTTCATTGGCTTTGGGCTTTATTTTCTGTTTTATAGTGTGTTCACTGAGCTCTGATACCAGCAAAAAAGAAAAAGAAAACGAAAACAAAGTATAATTATGTTCTTGTGATGGCTGATTGATCGGAAGCTTACAGAGGCTCAGGCATCTTCCCTGAGACAAGTAGGTGACAGCCAAGGTTCAAAACTGTCCTCAGAGGGGCAGCCCAGGTGTGTAGATGTCACAGCTCTGCTTTCTAGGCCCCCCCAGAAAGTTCTGCTCCTTGCGATGATCCATTTAGTTTTCATTAAGTTCTATTATAGGAGCATAGTTTTGAAAAAATATTATTTAGTGAAAATGCTACATGTTATATAGAATTATTATGCTACAATCCTAAATTAAGAGAAATGTCTTGACTTCCAATATTTTTAACAGAGGCCTGCTACAGTAGTTTGAGATCTAAAACATATATGGTAGATAATAGATATGGCAGTGAAATACTCACTCCATCTGTCATGACTTACATAACCTCTTATTTCTTTTAAATAATTACCCTCTTACACTGCATTGGGTAGGTCCACATTTTGAAGGGACTGGACAGTTGCCAGCCCAAGATCTCCCCAATTTAAGGGTCCCATTGTTCCTTTTTGGCTATTTTGTTTCTGTCATTTCTCTTGTATCCTGCTGAAATCCTCATGGTAAGAGTCTCTAGATTCTATAGCATTGAAAGTGCAGTCTTCTTTCTCTACCCAACTGCTTGTGTCCCAGTTATGTAGCTCAAATTGTTTCTTATGCCTATGTTTCTCTTTCATTGTATTCATTTTCCCATTTGCTGCTCTAAGAGAAGAAGCTACTAAGAAGAATACTGTATCAAGTTTACTTCTCTGTTGCTGTGATAAAGCACTGACCAAAAGCAAGTTGAAAAGTAAAGAGGTTTATTAAGTTTACAGGTAATAGTCCATTCAGGGAAGCCAGAACGGGATCTCCAGAAAAACAAAACAAAACAAAACAAAACAAAACAAAACAAACAAAAAAAACTAGATTCAAAAATTGAATTAGGGAACATGAAGAAACTCTGTTTACTGCCTTGTTCCCCATGGTTTGCTCAGTTTGTTTTCTTATATAATCCAAGACCATCCAGTCATTTGTAGCACTAGTCACAGTGGGTTGTGCCCTTCCACAATCAGTAATTGGGAAAATTTCCCAAATCCATTCCCACAAGCCAATCTGTTGGAGATACTTTGTGAATTTAGATTCCTTCTTCCCAGGTGACTCAGTTTGTGTCAAATGGACAAAAACTAAAGCAGCATAGGCAGTTATACTTTCTGTCTTGTGATCCCATAGGGAAAGAACTGATTGTCATCATATACCCACACACTCCACACATCACACACTCCCACCTATAGACATGAATATAAATATAGATAACTCATCTCTTGCAGATCAAAATCCCAGTCTATTTACATATCAGTTCAGTCATTGCCCCAGGTTCCTTTTCGATTATGACATGAATCAGTGTCCCATAACCCCAGCCCCTTAAGAGACAGCAAGCATATTTTTTTACATCACAAAAGAGTTCAGAGATCTGCCTGCCTTTGCTAAGCATAAACAATAAGCTAGCTGGGTGGGACCCTGCCCTGAAATTATCATTCCTACCATACCTGGGCCTGGACCTAAACTCCGTCTGTCTCAAGATGACCTTAAACTCAGAAATCTGCCTGCCTTTGTAAGCACAAACAAAAAATTTAGCTGGGTGGAAATTTGCCTTGTGATCACCACTCCCTAAACCTCTTTATTTCCTTCCTTAGTATCTTTCTGACAAGCTGGCTCATCGTGCAGCAGCCTCTATTCTTTTAGATCTGTGACGCCCCAATATGAATGAATTCATATTGCATCCTTATATTTTGCATAGTTGAAAAATTATATATTTTTGAACTTCTGTTTTCAGAGTTCTTTCCCACAGCTTTAAGGGCTGTCCTGAAGGTCTCAGAGTTATTTTGCTAAGATATAGACACACCTTTAACCCCTGGACTCATGCTGATTCTAATTATAATGTAGTCATTAACTTTGGCAGGGAGAATATTTTCTGGTAATTTTGACAGGGAAAATATTTCCCATATGCAAACAAACCATCCGTGCTTGGGGAGGCCAACACCCTGATGACTCTGTTCCAGGGGCAGGAATCATGTCACATGATCCTTGCCATAGCCAAGCTGGACTCAGCATCCCTTCATCTCTGGAATGAAGCCAATTTAATCATCTTTTGATGTGTTCTTACATTTGGATTGCAAGTATTTTATTAAGAATTTCTGTATCTATGTTTAGAAAGAATGTTGATATGTAATTTTCCTTTTTGAGTAGGTCTTTGTGTGGTTTTGGTACCAGAGAAATAGTGGCTTTTTAAAAAGAATTAGGAAATATGGCTTTAGTTTCTTTTTTTTTTTATTAGATATTTTATTTACACTTTAGATGCCATCCCCTTTCCCCATTCCCCCCCCCTTAGAAAACCCCTATCCCATGCCCCCTTTTCCTTTTTGCATTTATACATTTTTTAAAATAATGTTAATCATAAGCGTTATAAGTTTGGAATTGTTCAATCAGAGGTGTAACCCACTGACCGACCTAGATATAACAACTATCTTTGACTGGTGGAGATACATGAATATCTGCCTCCCTGTCTCCCCCCTCTTTCTCTCTTTCATCACCTAGCTTCTCCTATCCTTCTTCTTCTCCTCTTCTTACTCCTTTTCTTCCTCTCAGTACTCCTCCTACACATCACCCTTCCTGTTAAAATGAAACTTTTCTCTCAAAATACAATTAGAGCATAATTATGCCAATTTGTACCAGTGAGGTACAAGATAGTCCTAATACCCAGTCCATCATTTTGTTGACTAACCAGCACCTCTGTCATCTATCCTAACTAAAACATTTACTTCTGAACCTGGCTTTAGGATGAATGTCAGCTGACGACCACCCACTCAAATCTTTTCTCTTACGGTAAATAGCTATAAGTTTTCAACCCCGTCAGAAATCCAGAATGACTGAGTTAACTATAATTGTGGGAAGCACAAAGCATAGCTTCTAAAACTTAGCCAATTTATAGAGACCTCTGAACACCTGAAACGCCCCTATACTACCGAACGTTGGAGCATCAAATCTTCAGCCTTCTGGCCCAGAATCATCTGACAGACCTTGGTGATGCAGGATTATTAAGGACTGATTTCTCTGTCTAGGCAGATATAATCAGTCAACTATTCTGCATGTGTGTCCTTTTCTGGACAGTAATTTGTCTGTAGATGGAGAGAGGCAATTCTTGCCTAGTGGCTGTTACCACACAACTGGAGTAACTCCAAGGATGCTCAATTTCTTCTTAGAATCCACGACAGGAAGCTGTCAGGAGCAGACAGGTCTCTAATCAATATGAACATTAATATATAAATATTTGTAGCATCAGTTCTATGGACTTCTGATGTTTTGAAAACCAACTATCCATGTAAGGTAACCTGGACTGTTTTCTGTTAACTCCTCTCAGCTATTTCTAAGTAAAATATGGAAAACACCCTAACAATAAACTCAAAAATATGAATTTGCTATAGTCCCTTAACTCATAGGTTAACTGTCCCAAATCAGTTAAAAAAGTTATAAAAGGGCTGGGTCTAGGCATTGTATTCCTAAATGTGTTATACAGGCACAATGCCCATGAGTGTATCAATATTCATCTCATTTTTATATTAATAAGAGGCTCGTACCAATGAAAACCTTAAATTTGAGATCAAAGTAAATTTTGTACCATTTAAGAAATTATAACTTCATCTTGATAATAATTATACAGATTTCTACCAGTAGGTTATGGCTATGCAGTAAGTCCTAGCTAATCCCCCCTGTTCCAACAAAACCACTACTTGTCCCTAGAAAGACAGACCATTATTAACCACATTAGTCCCCAAGCTCAAGGAATAGGGGCGCTGACTCTTCTTTAACTTCTTCAAGCTGATTAAAGGCGTTGAGATTTTAGAAGAGGGGTTGGGGGGAGAGTAAGTTGATAAGCCTCTGATGCTGTGTCTTCACTGAATCCAGATGGAATTCCAGGACATCAGAGGTTTGGGCAGGTCTGCTCAGTATGCTTGATGAGTAGATACACCAAGGCTATGTATTCTGCAATATACAATTCTCAGAACAAGTTTTAGTATCAAGAAAAAAAAAAAATTCCCACCCCCAGGGGGTTGTAGTATTTACGTTTCAGATTTTATCCCCTTAGCCTACTTCCTCCCATCACCCAGAAACCTATCCCATCCCCCTCCTCATGCTTCTATGAGACAGTGACCACACCTACCCCCCTCACTATCCCCTCCCCGCCCTCACATCCCCCCCCACTGTGTGTTCATTCATTCATTTTTCATTCATTTTTTTTATGGGACCGAGAAACTCCTCTCCCACCTATGTCTGACAGGGCATCCTCCCCTACATATACCTCTGGAGTCTTGGGTCCCTCCCTATGTGTTCCCAGGCTGGTGGTTTAGACCCTGGGGGGCTCTGGTTGTTTGGTATTGTTGCTTTCCACCTGGGGTCAATAACCCTTTCTGCTCCTTCAGTCCTCTCACTAAGTTCTCCATTGGGAAACCCCTGATCATATCAGTTGTTAATTGTGAACATTGTCCTCTGAGTGTTTTAGTCTTTGGCTGACCTCTAAGGAGACAGTTATATCATGTTCCTCACATTATGCACTTCCAGCCATCCACAACAGTGTTTAGATTAGGTGGCTGTACATGGGGTGAATACCCAGGTGGAAAGGTCTCCTGATGGCCCCTCCTTCAGTTTCTGTTCCATGTTTTGTTTCCCTATTTGCTCCCTTAAGCATTTTTATTTCTCGTTCTAAGTAGAACTGAGGCATCCCCTCTTGGTCTTCCTTCTTCATGAGCTTCATGTGGTCTGTGGGTTGAGTCTTCGCTAATCCAAGCTTTTGGGCTAACATCCGTGGAGATATGTTTGTGTAACTATCTTCTTTTGGGGTTTTTGGAAGATTACTTTCTTGCTTTTTCTAGGTTGTAGTTTCCCTCCTTGTGTTGTAGTTTTCCACCAATTATTCTTGGAAGTGCTGGATTTGTGTTGAGATACTGTGTAAATTTGGATTTGTCATGGAATATTTTGGTTTCTCCATCAATAATGATTGACAGTTTTGCTGGGTATAGTAGTCTGGGCTGGCATTTGTGTTCTCTTAGGGTCTGTATGATATCAGTCCAGGATCTTCTGGCTTTTATGGTCTCTGGTGAGAAGTCTGGTGTAATTCTTATAGGTCTGCCTTTATATGTTACTTTGCCTTTTTCCCTTACTGCTTTTAGTATTTTTTCTTTCTTTTGTACATTTGATGTTTTGACTATTATATGGTGGGAAGTATTTCTTTTCTGGTCTAAACTATTTGGAGTTCTGTAAGCTTCTTGTATATTTATGGACATCTCTTTCTTTAGGTTAGGGAAGTTTTCCTCTATAATTTTGTTAAGGATATTTACTGGTCCTTTTAGTTGGGAGTCTTCCCCCTCATCTATACCTATTATCCTTAGGTTTGGCCTTCTCATTGTGTCTTGGATTTCTTGTATATTTTGGGTTAGTAGCTTTTCTTTGACATTTGTGTCAATGTTTTCCATGGTATCTTCTGCACATGAGATTCTCTTTTCCATCTCTTGTATTCTGTTGGTGATACTTGTGTCTATGACTCCTGATCTTTTTTTTAGGTTTTCTATCTCCAGGGTATTGTCCCTTTGTGATTTCTTTATTGTTTCTACTTCCATTTTTAGATCCTGCATGGTTCTGTTTAATTCCTTTTCCCGTTTGGTTGTATTTTCTTGAAATTCCTTAAGGGATTTTTGTGTTTCCTCTTTAAGGGTTTCTATCTATCTACCAGTGCTCTCCTTAAGTTCTTTGAGAGTGTTATTTATGTCTTTTTTAAAGCCCCCTATCATCATCATGAGAAGTGATTTTAATTCTGATTCCTGGTTTTCTGGTGTGATGGGGTGTTCAGGGCTTGCTATGATGGGGAAGCTGGGTTTTGATGATGCCATGTAACTTTGGTTTCTGTTGCTCAAGTTCTTGCTCTTGCCTTTTGCCATCTGGTTAACTCTAGTGCTGCCTGTACTTGCTGTCTCTGACTTAAGCCTGTCTTTCTAGTTATCTAGCTTGTGTCTGATCTCCTAGGGGTCCAGATGTCTCTGTGATCTTTTCCAGCTGCGCTGATTACAGTGGTACCTCTAGGATGCCTCAGGATATGGTGCCTCCAAGGTAGTAGTCCAGCTAGATGTCTGCTATTCTGGGTGCAGTGTCTCCTCTAGAATATCTCAGGATATGTTGTCTGAAGCTCTGAGTTCATTTGTTCCTCTGTGGATCTGGATTGAGTGGGCCTTCCAGTATGTCTCGGGTGGAATCCGGGGTCCACACAACAGCAGACCTGGCAGAGGTCTGATCTAGGCCTCAGATCTGAGAACTAGTTTCTAAGACACTGTCCAAGTTAGAGCGCCTGTGATCCCTGCTTCCTCTGGGTTCTTGGAGGTTGGGGACAGAGCTGCCACCCAAGATCTGCTCAGTGCTCTGGCCCAGACCGGAAGGAACCAGTGTTCCGGGCCAGGAGTAACTTCCTGGGTCCTTTTGGTTCCCAGTTACTCCCTGTTTAGGGCGGGCCCTGCTGTCTGCTTACCTAAGATTCTGCCTGAGTTCGAGCACCTGGGATCCCTGCTTCCTCTGGGTTCTTGGATGTTGGGGGCAGAGCTGCCACCCAAGATCTGCTCAGTGTTCTGGCTCAGACCGGAAGGCATGGCTTTAGTTTCTAATTGTGCAGCATAACTTGAGAAGTACTGACATTAACTCTTCTGTGATGGTCTGCTATAATTCTACACTGAATCCATCCAGTCCTGGACTTCTTTTAGTTGGGAGATTTGTAATTACTGCTTCTATTTTACTAGGGGTCATAGGTCTGTGTAAATTGCTTATTTTGTCTTGATTTAACTTCATTAAGTTGTATACATCAAGAAATTCATCCATTTCTGTTTAGTTTTCTAGTTTGGTGGAATACAAAAATTTTAAAGTATATCCTTTGATTCTCTGAGTTTCCTTGGCTGTAATTTTCCAGTTCACCTCTAATCTTATTAGCATATCTTCTCTCTGTGTCTTTAAGTTAATTTGGCTTAGAGTTTGTTAATCTTATTGATTTTCTAAAAGAATTAACTCTTTGTTTCATTGTGTTTGTTGTTACTGTTTCATTAGCGTCAGTGCTAAATTTGATTATTTCTTTCTGTCTACTCTTTTGGGTACTATTTATTCTTGTTTGTTTAGAACTTTCACATCATTAAGTTACTAATACAGTATTTCTTCAGTCTTTTTTGTTGTAGGCAACTAGTGTAATGAACTTACCTTTTAAAAATATCTTCATTGTGTCTTAGGTTCAGGTATGTTGCATGCTTACTCTTATTCAAGTCTAAAAGGTCTTTAAATTCCTTCTTGATTTTGTTTTGACCCAATTTTCATTTACTTGTGAATTGTTCAGTTTCCATACTTTCTAATGTTTCTATTATTTTTGATATCAGCTTTAATCCATGGTTGTCAGACTAGATACAGGGTATCATTTCAATTTTTTTTATATCTGTTATGATTATTTTATGTCCTAACACGTGCTCTATATTAAAGACAGCTCCATGAGATGCTAGTGCTAGGAAGAAAGTATATCCTTCATAAAAGTGCTTTCACGAAATATTCTGTAGATACCAGCCAGGTCCATATGATTTATGACATTATTTTGCTCTATCATTTCTGTATTTAGTTTTTGTTTGGAGGACCTGTCTATTGGCAAGAGTAGTACAGTGACATCTCCCACTGTCAGTGGAGGGTCAATGTGTGATTTTAGCTGTAGTAGTTTCCTTTTATGAACTTGGATACTCTTGTGTTTGGTACATAAATGTTTAGAATTATAATATCCTCTCGGCAGATTTTTTTCCTTTAAAAATGGTATGGTATTTTCTTATAACTCCTTTGATTAGTTTTATTTGAAGTCTATTTTTCAAATATTAAAATAACTATATTTGGTTCTTAGGTCTTTTCGCTTAGAATATCTTTTTCCATAGTTTTAAATCAAGATGATAGTGAGATGTGTTTCATGGATGCAGCAGAAAGATCTGTTTTGTTTTCTAACTTAGTATATCACTGTGTCTTTTTATTGGGGGAATTGAGACTATTAATATTGTGAGTTATTAGTAAGTAGTGGTTTACTACATTATTATAACTCCTGTTATTTGTTGCTACGTTGTTCCCCTCCCTTTGACTTATTGTTTTTGGATTATTATTCCTTGTGTCTTTTTTGATCTAGCTAATCTGTTTAGACTAGTTTTTCTTCTAAGGCATTCTATAGAGCTGGATTTGTAAGTAGAAGTTGTTTAAGTTTGTTTTTATTGTTGAACGTTTTCTTTTTCTGTCAACTTTGATTGCTAATTTTACGAGGTATTGTGGGCTGACATTTCTGATTTCTCAGAGCTTGTAAAACAATTGTCCAGGCTCTTCTGACTTTCAGAGTTTCCATTCCAAAGTCAGGCGTTATTCTAATAGTCCTGCCTTTATATGTGATTTGGTCTTTTCCCATTGTAGCTTTTAGGTTTGTTTGCTTTGGTTTGTTTTGTCTTTTTTTTGCCATTGTTGTTGTTATTCTATACATTTAATGCCTTCATTATTTTGTGTGGTTGAGACTTTTTTTTCTGGTCTTGTCTGTTTGATGTTATATATGCTTTGTGTACCCTGATAGGTACCTGTTTCTTTAGCTTGGGGAATTTTTATTCTATAATTTTGTTAAAAATATTTTCTGTGCCTTTGATGTGTGTTTCTTCTCACTTCTCTATCTCTGTTATTTGTAGACATAGACTTTTCACAGCACCTCAAATTTCCTGGATTTTTTTTTTTTTTTTTTTGGTTTAACATTTTCAATGAGTTAGCTAGCCATTTCTATCTTGTCTTCAAGTTTTGAAATTCTCTACCATTTCTTCTGATCTATTGGTGAGATTTTGGTTTGACATCCTGAGTTTTTTATTTCCAGTTTTATTCCAGTTTGCATTTCTTTAGTGATTCTATTTCTATGTTTATAACTTGAAACATTTTTATTATTTCATTACACTGTTTGTATTTTCATAGTCTTTCTTAAGGCATTTGTCTATATCCTCTTCAAGGAGTTCATATTTAGTATTATTAATAGCAATAATAATTGCTATTATTAATACCTTATCTTGTACTTCAGCTAAATTCCATTTCTAAGGTTCTATTGCAGTAGAGTTACTGGTTTCTAGAGGTGGCATATTTTCTTTGCTGGTTTTGGTTGTGTTTTGCTCTGAGACCAAGGATTCTGGAGTTACAATGTTTGGGATATTTATTGGTACCAATGTCTGGTTTTGTCTTTTTTGGATTGTTGTTCCATTCTTTGGTTGACATTCTAGGCCAGTGTGATGATAAAGTGTGCACGTGCTTACAATGGTAGGTGAATGACACAAAGGAATGGAGATAGAGCAGGAGAAAAGGCTGGGAGGGGCAGTTGAAGAAAGCTGAGCAAGGGGAGGTGGAGGGCTCTCTGGATCTGTACCAAGAGGTTGAGTCTCAGGGAAAGGAGGTAGAGTTGGGTGGAGGGGATCCTCTAGGCCAGCTGAAGCAGGACTGAAAGTAAGTCTGAAGAGGCCAGGATGGAAGACAGAAAGAATAACAAAATTTGATTGCCTGTATTCTAGTCCAATCTTGCCATTGGAGGTCCTGGATGGAAAGCGTGTCAAAGGAATGCAGATGAACTAGACAAGAAAGCTGAGGAGAGTAGAAGAAAAGATCTTTGGGGACCTTGGATCCAAACCATAAGACAGTCAGGTTTATTGTCAAAGATATTTCTGCTTTATATTTCTTTATTTTTATTCTCTACAGTATCTTATCTATGAAAAATCTCACTTCTTATACCTCAGTATTTTGAAATCTCTTCATCTTTTGGATTGTATTTTCTTGTTAATGGTGATGGTCGTACATTCACTGCTATAGGTGATTAGGTTGGTATAGAAAAAGATTGGTATTGGTACACTGGTGTTGAGAAGCTGACTAATTGGGAATGGTTCCATAACTTTTATGACTCAATACTTCTTCTGTAAAAAGAAGCATGCAGATATCTCAAGACTAACAAAGCATTTTGGCGACTCTAAAGCACATTTAAATAAATAACCTTAGTCAGTTTTGCACTTAAATATGGTTTAAATGTATTTAAAAGAACAAAAGAAATATAATGGAAGGTTGAATAAATACTACCCAACAAAACCACTAGGACCCCATAAATAAATTGGCATTAATTGATGTTAGGGAGATACATTGCAGTACAGAGGTCAAATATGTACCATAATTCTTCACTTGAAAAATTTGAAGAATTAATGAAGTTTTACTATCGATAACTAAGAGTTTGAGAAGTCAGCTGTCCTGCTTTACTTACTTTTAACAAAATCCTTAAGGAATGTCTTCAAGGCCACCGACACTTAGAAGTTACAAAGGTGAGCTGTCAACCTCATCACTGTCTGTGTGACTTCTAGTCATGAGACCCTCACCCTGTTGCAACTTTGTTTTGGGGTTCAGTTCTGGTTCTGAAGCATTTCCAAGATGGTATATGCTCTAAAAGTAAGCATTAAATCTGGATAAGATGTCCTAAGCCTCTTCTCTTGAGAATGGCCCTATAATTAGGAATATTCATGTTTGAATCTGACCTTCTCCTTGGGCTAAACTACAGGAACCAGTGAGTGTACTGTCTAAAGGCAAAGTAAACAGGAAACTAACCACTGGGACCAACTTATTCTCCATGTTTAGAAAACACAGCTGCTAAGAACTTAAAGCTGTCTAACTCACAGTACAGGCATAAAAGAACTATAGTCAACCTTTCTTCATCAGATTATCTGTGGCTACCTAGAATTGGCCTTAAATGCAGAATAAACAATGGAACCATCAAAATCCTGACATCCTGGAGGAGGGCTAATTGAAGTCTCTTTGTGTGTGTACAGTCAAACAATGCTTTGCACTGGCCTTAGCCGTTTGCATTTATATGGGCACATTCAAGACATTCACACCACATGAACATAGCATATAACTGCAAGGGGAACAAACAGATTTCTTTTTTTCTCCCAGTGAGAGCCATACTAAAAAGTGCTGCAGAGGCAATGTCACATTGATCTGGGCTAGGCTTTATTATACCATCTGGCTCCCTTTCTAGGGATATCCTTAACTAACCCATCAGGGCCTTCTCCCCTATACATCCGTCCACGTGAAAACAACAAAGGGAGTCAATTGTGCTGGTTCTCTGTGTGAGCCCCCATACCAGGCTTGTTAGCAGAAGCCTTCCTCACCCAGCCTGCCTAGCCTCCCTTTCTCAGTCAGGAGTCTTCATTTAAGTCCCTTTTAATGAGAGGAGCCTAGCGCTAACTCAATAGTTCCAACCTTCCTCTTAAAGAAACTTGAAGGGTGAACTCCACCCTCCCAGCACAGATACTTCCAACAGCATTCCTAATAAGATTCTGTAATGTTTTCCTATGGTATTTATGCAGTGCCTACACAGTTTTATTTTCAGAACCACTGTTCTCCTTTCAGAATAGCTGTGTTGTGAGAAACCTATTCCATTTGAAGTAGGACCCATCACTCACTGCCTTCCCAAAATAGCTGTGGATTTATATTATTGTAACAACCTATAAGTAATATAGACTGCTAGAAAGAGTGGTCACTTTGAGACTAATATTAGAAATGCCTTCAACCAACCAGCTTATTTTATTAAGTCCTGGACTGACTTCACTGGGTAAAACTTATTTACTGAAGAAGTATGTTTGGCAGTCAAAAAAAGAGGAACAGCTGTAGGAGTTAGTTCTGTTTCCATTAAACTCAGTGATTCATTTGGAGCTACATAAGCCATTTAAGCAAGAGGTGTTTAAATAAAGCATGGTCCATGATAGCTTGCTGACTTGTGGTGCTGATTCTTTTGATTTGAAAAGAATCCATATGGCTCTCAGAGAGTTGTGACATCACCAGGAAGTCTATTCTTCCTGTTCCTTTTGTCCTTGTTTCCATCTTAGATTTTTCTTCAAATATAGAGTGTTTTGTCCAAAGATGTATGCAGGCAAATTTCACAGTGATTCATGTTGGGGCACATGAAGGTCTTCAAACTCACCATTAAGAATCTTGTCATTATTTAATGGACAAATCAAGCCAGTCCATATTGCCCACATCTTTCCTTTACTTGCCAAAGCCTAGTCAGCCATGCCTAACACTATAGTCAAACTTCTGCCTCTGCAAGACAGGGCTTAAATGCTGCTGCATCTACTCTGTTTTGTATTGAACATCGTTGATGAGTAGTCTGGGCAAAGTTGTCTCTCTCAGAAGCGAAGAGGTCCACACGGATAACTCAGTGACTTCATCATAAGCTGTAACTTTGCCATTTCTATAATGATGTCATCACTGTAATAAAACACATCATTCAAATTTACAAATGCTGTTCTCAAAAAAGGATCACCAGCAGGAGCAGCTAGGGGCTTTCTAGAATTACAAACTCTCAGGCCACAGCACAGAACTTTGATTATAAACTCAGTTTGAGCTATTTACCAACCAGTTTTGACAACCTCTCTCTGTGATGGTTGGTTTAATGCCAACTTGCCCCAAAGTAGAATTACTTGAGCAGGGAGCCTCACCTAAACCGTTCTAATTGCCTTAACGAATGTAAAAAGAGCCCCTGCCCCCAAGTGTGGCAGCGCCATTTGGTAGCAGTCCAGATAAAAATCGGTATGGAAGAAGGGAGATTATTTGCCTTCTCCCCATTGCCCTTCCCTCTTGGCTGCTTGGACTTTTTTCCAACTGTTGGTTTGAATAGATTTACCTTGTTGCTGCTGCTGATTCCTTTGTTGATAATAGAACCACCGTTTCAGGCTCCCATCATTGACTAGGGCAAGTGGCTCCCCAGGAACTTTTCAGTTTTTCAGTTTCCTCAGGACTGGTGATGAACCCCCACCCTGAGACAGGTGAGCTCTATTTTAATATAAGTTTATTTAATCAATTCTTTAAGCATATATTTATCCTAGCAGTTCTGTTTCTCTAGAGAACCCCGACTAGTCAACGCCTCATTGACAAATTTAGCAGAGCAGACCTTACCTGTCTCTTCACCAAGGAACTATTCACTAATCCATCTCCCACTGACGTTATATAACTCACAACTCAAAAACGCACAGTAGCCAGACGGTACAAGAGACATAAATAGTGTTTTCTTAAAAATCTTTGTCTTTAATAGAAACATGCTAAATTTTAATATTATCTTGTTCACAGTCAAATCCATTTCATCATGTTAATCATAATCTTATGTCTGGAAAGGTAGTGCTGTTGAAAGGGAGGGACCAGTTCCGAAGCAGGAAAGCCGTGCTGTGTAGGGCAGGCATCGTTCCTCAAGTGCCTCTCAACTTAAACCCTGTGTGTTTTAAACATTTAGTCATAAGAATGTTTACCTGTGAGATTTTTTCCTTCTGCATTACTAAGCTAATGCTCTTCTTTGAATGGTTTCTCGAATGGCAAAGATTCCACCGCCTCCCTCATTGACTTTGTTCTCACAATGGTTTTGCTTCTTTTACATCCTCCAGTCACCTTGATTGAGCCTTTTGGTCCTGCATGGTCTTCAGTCTGTCCTGTAATTCACACCTCTTTGCCCTTTTCAGCCATCTATTTATCATCTGACTACACCACTTCTCTTCTGTTAGGCAACACCCTCTAGATTCAGAGTCTAGAAGAACAGAAAGAGATGCGGGAGGAGCATTTTAAAAGGGACTCACTAGAATGGCTGACATGAGTGCCTGCATGCTAGAGAAGCTGAGGTCCCAATTACTACTCAGTCCATGAAGCTGGATGTCCAGGATCGAAATCCAATGAGGAATGACTAGAAGATTCCTGGGTAGCCACTACCCTTCTTGTTTGAATGCCCAAGGTGCTAGGTGATGACTGATGTCAGCAAAGATGGAAGTGGGAGCCACAAAAGGAGGGATAGATAACCTCACTCAGCTGGAAGCAGAAAGCCGTCCTTTTTCTCAGATCTCTTTGTAATTTAGACCACATAGAGGGAGGCAATGTTACCTCAAAGGAAAATCCTCCTTAGGTAATCCTTTCTGTAAATGTCCCTATAGACCTGACCAGAATTGTACTTGGGTGACTCCAGATCCTGTTAGGTAAACAATCAAGATAAGTCATCACACTTCCCTTGTGGAGGAAAACCTTTAGCAAAAGCGCTCTCCATAGGAGAGCGTCAACAGATGAGGGCCAATTTGCTTTTAACATACCTAAGCCATCTCTGACTCTGTGTCATTGTCATCTTTGCAGTCATCTGCATTGTCATCTTCCAGTCTCTGGCACAACCCATGCTTTTGTCCAAAACATTAGAAATGAATGCTCTTGGCCAGATTAATGATAAGATGACACCACCCAGAGGACAGATAGAGAGTGTCACCTACCTACCCTTCTGGATGCATACCATACAGAAAGGGAGGTGGCCTCTTCTTAGGGAGGTTTAACTTGTTCCTGACTGAGTATGAGGTGAGCTGACCTGAAAGTCCAATTCTCAAGGCACAGCCCATCCCAGTGCCTTTTCTCATGCCAAACTCTTGTGCAAGCTTGTGATCCACAGTGCCCTGCTGCCTTCTGCTGTATCCAAAGCTATGTTGCTTAAAGCACCATTCTTGGTCCAGTTGTCCTATGAGCTAGAGACATGTTAAAACAAAAACTCTGAAACGCTGCTATCGACTTGACTCAGGAAGCAGCAGTCTGTAACCACATCCTGCAGAGGACTGTGCTGGCTGCGGGAGGGGCTTCAGGCACATGGCAGGTCCTCGGTAAATATTCATGCTTGAATAAATAAGTGAATTCCTCCTTCAAAGAAACCAAGCTCAATTATGTTTTCCCTTTGAACAATCCCTTCTCTACATGTTTGTCTCCACCCTTTACTCTGTTCACAGGGTTCTGGACTACTGCGTGATGAGATTTAACCACCGTGTAAAATCTTTAGATTGTCTGGCTCTTTCAGTGACTCCTACAGGCACTTCCTGAGCACAGGAACTTTTTACTACACTTCATTTCTGTTGACAGCAAGTAGTGCGTGAGCTACAATAGAGACTGTAATTCATATGGAAGGAAACAAAGAAGGAAGATGCAGAAACGAGCAAAAAAAAAGGCAAAGATGAGCCAACTGCCTGTCGGTTCAAAAGCCCAGGCTAAGAAAATATTTGTGATTGTTTTCCTGAAATAGGTACTGCTCCTTATTCCTTGATCACAAGTAAACCAGCACAGTATGGCACAAAAGAAGAGAGAAAGACGCATGGTCATCTCAACATACAGAGAAAATGCCAGACAGGTTCAACCTCTAGAAGATCACGGGAAACATGGTTTTCACAGTCCAGCTGACCTGTTTCCTGGTTGAAAGATGGAGTTCTACAAAGTGAGTGTTCTACAAAGCAAGTTTCCCACAAGGATTGCTTCTGTTCATGACATACTGGAGGTAATGGAGAAGAAAAAGAAATAAAGTTATCTTAACTTGGAAAGAGAAAAGAAATATTCTTGCTTATGTAAAAACTCTAAACCCTCATCAACAGTAACACTGCATAGACCTAAAAAAAAATAATACAATAAAGTGGCCAAGTATAAAGTTGGGAGTGTGGGAACCAGGGTATTTCTGTGTATGAATCACAAGCCATTCAAAAGAAAGCTAAGAGAAGAATCTTATTCGTAACAGAAAAGCAAGTAAGTAAGCAAGCAAGCAAAACCAATAAAGAGGGGCAGGCAAGAAGGCTCAGCAGTTTCTTACTAAGAAAGTCTGGACACTTGAGATCAACCTGGGAGCCCATGGAAAAGTGGGGGGGGGGAAACTAACTTTATAGACAAATTCTTGTCTGATCTCCACATGTGTGCCACAACAGAAGACCTGACCCACAACAATAAAAATTGAAAATCAAATCCCAGCTGGGTATCCTAAGAGTTACTATTGTTGTGCTGCAATACCGTGACACAAAACAAATGGGAAAAAAGGATGTATTCGGCTTATGCTTCCACGTCACTGTTAATTGTTGAAGGAAATCAGGACAGGAACTCAAACAGGGCTGGAACCTGGAGGCAGGAGCCATTACAGAGGTCATGGAGGAGCGCTGCCTACTCACGCGTCTTCTCCTCATGGCCTGCTCAGGCTGCTTTCTTACAGAGCCCAAAACCACCAGCCCAGGGATGGTACCACCCACAATGAGCTACGCCCCATCAATCACTAATTAGGAAAATGTTCAGCAGCTGGATCTTATAAAGGGCTTTTCTTAATTGAGCTTTCCTCCTTCGAGATGTCTACTGTAGCTTGTGTCAACTTGATATAATACTATTTAGTACACTGGATGTGCTGATTCATACCTACAATTAATTCCAGTATTTGGGAGCTGAGGCAGGAGGCCTGTGATTTACAGGTTAGCCAAAGATACACAGTGAGAGACCTTGTCTGAAAACAACCTCTGTTCTTCAAAACAATTCAGTAAAAATTTCTAATGAATGAGACATCCGTAAAAACAAACAAACAAACAAAAACAACAACAAAAAAACCCCAAAACTGGTATTAGGGATAGGGTAAGCTTCATGGTAGAATACTTGACTAGTCTGTGTGAGGCCCTGGGATTTTATCCCCAGTACTCTCTTTGGTCTGTAGACGAGCAATTTTTTTCCATTAGCATTAGTAGTAAGTAGTTCTCAAAGCACTTACTTAAACCACTAGATTTTCCTACGAATCAACTTGTTTTCTTCACTCCATTCCACATCTGGGTTTTGTTCTTTGCTTTGATTTACTGGTTCCTGGGGATTTTATTTCCCTTGCTTACCTGGATCCCACATCACCTTCCGGTTTATTAATCTGTAGCATTTCATTCTCAAAGCTCTCTTCTCCCAGAATCACTTAATGAGATGTTTTCAGGATTCAAGAGGATTCATGGCATAGTTTCTTTGGAACTCAAATGTGGAAAGGTACAGACTAAGCTGGCTAGCTACACATTGTCCACCCCAGTGAAAGGACCAGGCTTAACTCTCGAAGCTTACAGAAAAGACCTTCAAGGACCGTGTCACTAGTTAGGAATGTAAGTTTGCATTTTTTGTTAGCCTGAAGATATAAGATTCCTTAGCTCATAATCCCAAACCCAGGCTAGAACTGATCTCAAGATATATATACAGATGCCATAACTTTTCCCTTAAACTGGGGTGGTCCTTCTGGTCAGGGTGCAGGCTGTGGCTTAAGTCATCTTTGTCCAGCAATGTAGTCAAGAAACATCATGTCTCTTCCAGGCCTTTTCATGAGAACTAAGACTGTAGATTTTAAAAGATTTGTACAATCATTTTGGTTTTGAAACAAAATAGAAGTAAATAATGATCTAACTAATCATTTTATCTTTCAGAATAGAATTAATTCTGGATCTGCTTCATAGAACCATTCATAGAGAATTTAGGCTTTAAGTTCACTGACAGCGGGTTAAGATAAGTGAGAAGAAAAAAAAAAAAAAAAAAAAAAGCCCAACCAAAGAAAATACCCTGTCACTGCAGGGTTCTATTCTCCCAGAATTCTAGTTACACTACAGGGTTTCACTTTTAAGAGAAGTCAGAGACAACCAACATTCAACAGAATCAATACAAATTTTTCAACTGGGCTAGTAGTTTGGAATCATTGGCATGGATGATGTTTGATTTAGACATCTGAACCAATGGACTGTTTCGAAGAACAGTGATTATCTGAGGTGTAGTGCTTTCTTCTTCTTTTTTTTCACTTTTATTCTTCTTCACAGTTCACTTTGGACCAGGGTGAAGTTTCAATATAAAGAGGCCTACTTGAACTACTTGGCTGAAGCACACTTTAGTGTCCACACAGTAACAGTAAACACTGCCCAAGTAAGTTATGAAAAAATAATCTTGTAATGAAGTTTTCAGACAAGACACATTTTAAACAAGTGGGTTTGTTTCTGGCCACAGTCCCACTGGGCCTTTTGTGTGGCTTTGGCTCAGTTTTAGTCACAAATTAGACAAATCTGTACTAAGTATCAGTTTATCCCTAAATCTCTGAACCTTTTATTTATAGAAAAATCATTTTGTTTTTCAGTTAATACATTAGACTTCTGTCTTGTTAATTATATATCTACTATTCTCTATATTATTTTTCTTTAATATTGATCCCATCAAAGAGAAAACTAACATTTGGATTCAAAGGTTTGTTTGTAAGTCAAATGTCCACTAGGTGGAACTATTGTCTCAAACGAATGAGACTAGATATCCAACTTTCCCTGTTAGCACTTAAGATCTAAGAGGTGATTTCCTTTCCGTTCGCTGGTGTCTTTTTAAATACAAGCAACATTGGCCATTGGAGTGCATGCCATCTGATAGGTAATATTCAGACCTGCACCTCTGTGAACACTTCGGCTAAGATGGCCTGATGCTCAGCCCTCCTGGGCACTATTCTGTTTCTTAGGCTTAATAAGAACAAAAATATTTTGCTTAAAAATTATGCCTTAAAACTAGAATTTTGGAGACTTCCTTAATAAGCCAGTAATTCAAAACTCACAGATGTATAAATACATAAAAATACAAAGTACCAATGAAAAAGTTGAGGAAGCCCTCAAGACTGGAAACATCACAAAGAACAAGTTTTAGTCAAGTTCTCACAAAATACCATTGTGCATTAATTCACACACTCTTACCCCGTGCACGCAAGTTATTTAAATAGTGTGTCTTACTTTACTCAATGCAAGTGGCGCACAGCAAAGCTGTAGGGAGCATTTTGTTCTTATTTGCAGTTTCTGTCCTAAACATGAACATCTCTCCTCACTAAAATTTACCATGCTTTGCAGTAAATTAAATTGAAATACTTAAAATTGTTAACATTTTTAAAGCTCTTATATTTAAAGGAAATATTAATTTTTAAAGTTTTGAGATATAGTCTCCTTTACAGTAAAAATCGTTTGCCCAATCATCTTAGAATCTTAAAAACTAATGGGAATTCTTTAGTCTCTCTTTAAATCACTTATCAACATGGAATTTTGAACATCAGATTTTGATTTGCTGTTTTATACACAAAGACAAAAGTGGTGAACACTCAGTAAATTTCTCTCTGTACTCTGTACTTGAAGAAGCCTAGAAAATCACGTTCTGGTTTGGATGTTAGTCTCCTAAGAACTCGGAGGCCAGTTTCTTGCACGCCTGAGAACACTGTTGCTGTGAATGCAGACAGCAGGCCCTGGCTGAGAGACCCCAGCACCAAGAGCATAAAGCATGCAGGCCTCTGCCCCAGCAGGCAGGGCAGAACACTCACTTTCTCACCCATCCAGCCACTTCACCATTTATTAACCTTTTCTATCCAATTATTTATGGCTTTAGAAACACTCAACATTTCTATGTTCTTATTTTTAGTATGCCACCATATCTTTCAAAATTCTCAAGTTATAACTTTCAAACATGGGGAGAAATCTTCTCTGACGTTTTATTATGTTTTAAAACAAGTCTGAGCCCCTAGATCTGAGACTCATGGCTTTCTTCTATACAGCTCCACTTACATTCTGAGATGTAATACATGTATAATACTGCACTGAAACAACTACTCATGCCCAAAACATTTCTTCGATACTTTCTTTTCATTGATATTCTTCTTCTTCTATAAAATATCTTCCAACTTTTTCACATATTTAAGATAAATCTTCTTCCTTAATCTTTCCTCTTTTTGGTTTCTTCTTTCTGTCTTTCAGTCTTTCTTTCCAGCTATCTATCATCTATCTATCCATCTATCATATCTATTATCTCTATCTACCCATCCATCCATAACATCACCTCATATCATGTCTGTCTGTCTGTCGTTGTCTGTCAGTCCATCCATCTATACACCATCTATTGTGTATGTCTATCTATCTATCTATCTATCTATCTATCTATCTATCTATCTATCTATCATCTATGTATTTATATCTATCTACCCATCTATTTATCATCTATCTAAGTATCCGAGATAAGGTCTTAAATCACAGGCCTGGTTTTCTTGGTATTTAGCATGTAGCCAATGCTGGCCTGAAATCTGCAACAGACCAAATGCTGGCATTTCAGCTTCTCATCACCTCATCTGGCTAGATCTCACTTTCTTGATAAGGTTCAACTCAATTTTATTTTCAACTTGACATAAACTAGCTAGATAGATGGAAACTCAGTTTAAGAATGACTTCCATCAGATTGGCCTCTGAGCTATCTCTGGGAATTTTTAAAAATTAAAAATAGTAGGAGGGGGCAGCCAACTGTGGGTGTGTTGTGCTGCATAGGGAAACATATTGAGTAACCCATGAGGAGCAGGCCAGGTATCAGCATTGTTTCATGCTTCTGCTTCAGTTTCTGCCTCCAGGTTCTTTCCTTTAGCCCCACCCTGACTTCCCTTGATGATAGACTGTGACATGATCGACGTGTAAGGCATGTGACTCCTTTTCTCCCCAACTTGCTTTTGGTCATGGTATTTATTACAGCAAGAGAAAGAAAACTGAGTAATATTTGCAAATGTTATGTTTTTTAATAATCTATTTTCAACACTGAAGGAAACAAGAGCTTGATAAATACTAATCTAATTATTCCTTGATTGAATACATTAATTACTCTAATGTCTTGAAGAACCAAGTCCAAGCGCCTTCAGATTGTTCTTAAGAGTGAGCATAATACTACCACTACCCGCTACCCTCAGCCATTTTTAGCTCAATATTCCTGTGCAAATATTTAGCTTGACTTTCCTCAACTTACAGTGGCCTTTGGCACCCCCGGGTCTTTACATGCATTGTCTCAACCACCTTTAATCTCAGTCCTCAATGCCAAGCATGACTAAGTTCTCATTCAGCACACTTTTGAGCCTACATATCTTCCACGGCTACCAGCATTGCATCTTTGTCCAGGATCTATTCTGTATCCTTCCAGAAGTGTCCCTCACTTTATGAACTGTTTTTAATTGGTTTTACCCCTTTCCTCCCCTATGTGCTAATAAATCAGTTTGTAGAGACTATGTCTGTTTCATGTTCAGCAATTATCAAATTGTTTTGTACACAGCAAAAAAAATAACATGCTTAAAAAGTCTGTGGGGATATAATGTGTATATATTATATATATGCACATATATATCATATGTAATAAATATTTTAAGTAATCAAATTTATTAGCTTTTTGGAGAAAAAAATTCCATGGTTGTTTAGATGGTTTTATTTTATACTGTGGTTTATTATACATTATAATAAACCAATTATGATATCATGTAAGCAAGACAGTAATAAGTCACATGTGTAGACCAATTCTATTAGATTTTCTGTTTGTAAGTATACAGATGGTATATCTATGCTGATTGCCATATTTTGACATTTAGGTCATCCTCACATAACCAGCAGTGTTTTCTAGAAGTGATAGAATAGATAGATGCATTGTCCCAGAGAAAGCCTGTGCATTAGCCCACATGGGTTAATATATCTTAACACTTACATTAAGAACATTATTTCCCATTGGTTATACGGAACTCCTGGAGAAATCACTTTACTCCCTGCTGAACTACTCTCATCATTCACAAGTTGAAGTGGTCATTGTGGTTCAGCTTAGAGATTCACATCAAGTGGAACATGTTTTAACTATCCAAAATAATTAACCACATAATAAAAATCAATAAACAGCAATTGTGCTTACTGAAAGTGTCTGTCCTAACCTGGGCAAGAGCTAGACAGAAGGTCATTCTCTTCCACTTCTCTATTTTACACAAGAGAGGTAAGGAAGCACTTTAAAGGATTTCCCACTGCAGTGGTAGATTCCCCATTTAGCATGTGCAGAGTCGTTTGTCACTCAGGCTCCCTCGTGTGTTCTTCATTACACCCTGTTCCTGACCACTCCCTTCCCACAGACTGTGAGACATCCTTTGTTGGCCCCTCATGTTCCCATTTCTGTGACACCATAGGTGTTTTTTTTTAAATATATATTTGGTGGGATTGTAAGCAGACAAACAGATAATGAAGTGTTATATGGTACTGCAATATAAAATAGAAAGTCAATGATTTGTTTTCAGAAAATTTAAATCTTTGTTAGCATGGTTTCATCCACGTGCTTTCAAAGGTTCCAGATATTTAAGGAAAATTTTCTGAAAATCTAGAGTTAGAGAAGAGGCTATCTGGTCACAGACTTTCTAGATTTTGCCACCCAACCAGTCTAGTGCTACCCTTAGATGCAAAATTGGCTGATATAGCAAAACATACTTTCATTGAGGCAACCAAAATATACTTTCACTGAGGCATGCTTTACCTTTTTTTTTAACCTAACATACTGGTTATATGACCTTTCTGAACCTCAATTTCTCCAATATATATATAACCCAGTGCCTGCAGTGTTTGCTTCATAGGTTTCTTATTAGTCCCAGAGGGAATTACGGATATAAAAGGCTGTTAGAAACTGTAAAAAGCAACCCAAATATGAATTGAACATGTGGTTTATTTTACTTTTAGTAGATAACACACACACACACACATACACACACACACATACACACACACACATACACACACACACAAATTAATGCTTCATAAACTTCCAGGATTGCAGAATGATACCGAATGGTAGGCAGTTCTCTCTTGTGAGTTGTGAGCAATTCAGATGGGCTCTCTTGGGGCAAGAGAAGTGATAATGTTCTTGTTTGTCCTCCCACAGAGCTACATATGTTCAAGTTACTATGGAATTCTTCACAAAACACTTCTAGTGTCCCCTCCACCTTTCTCCAGCCTGGGGCTCTCCTTCCAAATTTTGAAGGGTGACACCCATGGCTGACACCTACAGCTGGCTTTCTTGCATGGCTAATTCATTTACTAGTAAGAGTCTTTCAATCAAGAAGAAGGATTCTGTCTGCAAAAGACATTATTGAATTCACATAGAATCCCCCACCCCACAGGAAACTGGGCCAAGAAAGCCCCATGTGGCAGACCTCTTCTGCTTGGAATTATAACTAAGCTGTGTCCCTCTCCCCACACACTGCAGTAGTGAGTGAATGTCACGTTGTTCTCCTGAGGTCAGACTCTACTTCTATATGCCCTGCTTGACTTAGTTGCATATAAAAATTATATATTTGTATTTTCTGCTATATTTGTTTGAAAAAATACTTATTTAAAATTATTTTTTAATATTGTCCTGTGAAGTGGAAACTTAAGGGTTCTTTAGAAAGTTGGTTGGAGGGTGTTTTACTGGACAAACACCTGAAGGGATATTTAGCTGAAGTGGACACAAGTGAAAAACTTGTACAGACTCTTGAAGGAATGTTTCACTGAAGCAGACACAGGAGAAAGGATGTCCTGCTTAAGCAAGTGTATGAAAGGACACATGATGAAGGATTCTTTGCTAATCACATGAATGTATTGGTCTGCCTTACATTGTGTAGTTGAGCTCTATTTGTTGGGACTCCATAGAGTGAAACATACCAAAAAACTTCTGGTGCTGTGTTGCAGTTCCTTGTGGCTTTTGAGGACTTGGGCTGATTGGCAGAGTGATGTCAGCTGAGACAGACACACTGAGGCAAAACCCGTGGAGGACCCGTGATATTTGAAGGTCAGATAAAGAGGACTTAGTTGACCGTGATGGAGGCTGGGCTAGGCTTGCTTATAGAGTTAGCTGTGTGATGCTTGTTGTTCTCACTTTCCACTGATCTTCACTTTACTGAGAGGTAGAGCTGAGAACTTCTCCTGGCGTTCCTGCTGGTCCCTCCTGCTGACTTGTGCTGAGGCTGAGGCCCGGCTGACTTTGCTAGGTAGTGCCACCACTGCTCATTTGCATTTGCTAACTCAACTCTACTGAACTTGACTGCTGGTGTATCTGTGAAGTGTTTGCAAGTGGAACAAGCTGCCACTACTAACCAAAGAACCTTTCTAAACAGGTCCACTCCCTCCCCCACCCATATATTTTCTTTTCCCCTACCTCTAGTGGGTGGTGGGATAAAAGTTATGATCTCTCTGGTTTATACAATAAAAGGGGGGAGATATAGAAAGCTTTTGGGGCTGCCTGGCAGGAATCTGATATTGGCCAAGGACAAGAAAATGGGTTGCTTGGAAGGAATCTGACATAGACCAAGGATAAGGAAATGGACTTGCAGGCAGGAATCTGACATTAGGCTGGAACAAATAAGTAATTTCAGGCAGAAATCTAAATTAGGCTAGAACAAAAATGTAGGCTTCAGGCATAAAAATGACTTTGGGCTAGGACAGGGAAGTAGGCTCAGATATTATGGTCATCCTGATAAGCCCTTAGAAAGTGATCAGAGAAGTGATCACGGGACTCTGTTAATTGTCATGTGTCTTCTTTGACTATCTGGGTTTATTTTCTTGCTTGTTCCTTGACTATTTGCATCTATTGTATTGCTAGTTCCTCAACCAGAACTGACCTGAATACTTGCATGTAATTTAATTCATATAAAAGCAAAATGGGAGGAGGAGGGATGGGATAGGGGATTAATGGGGGGATGGGGAAAGGGGATAACATCTGAAATGTAAATAAATAAAATATGGAATTAAAATTTAAAAGGTATAAGAACAATCATTAAAAATAGGCATTTGAAAAAGTTAAAGTTACAGCCCTGGTTTATGTAATCCTATTTATCTCACATCATATTCATGAGAATAATAAGCAGATTAATCCCAAATATCAGTATTATAAAAATCTACCCTTATGTGTTGTATGTGATTATAATATTACAGTGTATCTAATCATAAAACACTTTTAGAATTTCTTAGTCTCATTGCTCACCCTTTAACTAGGTATAGTCACCAAATAAAAGTAATTCATCAGAGCATAACATCAAGTTTTAATGTGCTTCTAAATTATGAAACACTACATAAGGCTCATTTCATTACACACCCATTATCTCAGATATTTTGTGTTGACAATAAGATCTCCTATTTTAGCACTTTTTAAGTTTGTGAATCCCCTTTTGCAATGCATGCCTAGAGCTCCAGAACAAATTCATTCCACTGAACTAAAACTTTGTACCCTCTGCCAGTCTTTTCTCCTTCCCCACCGTCACCCCAGTCCCAGGAAGCAGCTGTTCTATTGTTCTATTATTTTTATTAAAACTTTTCACTCATTGAAACGTTGGTGTTCTTAGATGTCCCATGTGAGTGACATCATCCAGGATGTACCGTTTTGTCTTGGGCTTACTTCAGTTAGTAGAATGTCCTGGAGGGCTGTCAGAACATGGCCCATGCATGAAGCTGGGGGCGGGGGGGGGAGGGAATTCTGAGAGTTTATGAGAAAACTCCAAAAAACCAAGACTAGAGTCTTGTGACCTCAGGTTCTTCAAAATGCAGAACTGTTTATGGAACTGTTATATTACCAGGTTCCATACAGATGTAGCAGATAGGAGTTTACTCCAGCTGTAATTCATATGCCTCTATGGGGGAAAATATTTTTGCCACCTGTGGCTTGTCTTTGTGATTTTATACTTTATTCAGGTAACAATTATTAATCCTCAGAGTATAAATCATCGGATGCTCTGAATAAAGTCAGCTATTGCATGAGATTTCAGTCTGTCTCATTTCTAGGCCCCGTTCCCCCCAGGCTCACATCACCACCTAGAGGCAACAACAGCAGGGGACTATCCATGCTGCTGTGAGTGACCTGCTAGACTTATTTTTATTTTCATAGCCGAATGGTATTTTATTGTGGCATTTGTATGTTCACATTTACTTTATTCATGTGTTGATGCCATGTCTTGACTATTTGCAAATAGTGATGCTACAAATGTGGAAGCACTAATTTGTCTGAGGTGCCTTTGTTCCATGTTGTTGCCAATGGTTATTACTGTTTGTTTTTCATAGTAGCTATTTTAAAGAGTGCGAATTGGTATCTTCTTGAGCTTTGGACTTCCTTTCAATGATTAATTCTGTTCAGATCTTTGTTTATCTGTTGATCATTTATAATCCCACTCTTCTGAGAATTATCATGCTCCTTGACCATGTTTAATAGGGTCATGTATTGTCTTGCTATTGAGATTTTTGAGTTTCTGGCATATTTTGAAGATTGACTCCTTATCAGACATATGAGTTGTAAATTTTTTCTCCCTTTACACAGAATGTCTTTACTCTGTTTGGAAAATAATTTGCTACAATTCAATTTAGCTATTTTTGCCTGTGTTTGGGGGTCATATCTCCCAAATCATTGATCATATCAATGTCAAAATTTGTCCCTTTGTATTTTTATAGTACCATTAAAGTTTCAAGACTGGGGCACGGAGCTATGGCTCAAGAGTTAAGAGCAGAGCAGTGGCTCCTCTTTTAGAAGACCCAGGTTCGATTCCCAGTACCTATACGGCAGCTAAGATCCATCTGTAACTACAGTTCCAGGGGTTCCAATGCCCTCCCTCTCTGGCCTTAATAGACACTGTATACAGGTGGTATGAAGACAAACATGTAGCCAAAACACCTATACAAATAAACTGAAAATAAATATATCTTTAAAAAGTGTCAAGACTTCTATTTGTGCTTTTAATCAACTTTATTACAGGTTTTCAGTATGATATGACATATGAATCTAATCTTATTCTCCCGCATGTGTGTACCCAATACTATTTAATAAGGCTATTCTCCACCATGCAACCTTTGCATTTTTGACTAAAGATCAATCGGATGTGTGTCTTTCTCACCTCTGCATTCTTACAAGTCTCAATGCCTTACTGTGCTCTTTGGCTTATTAAGAACATTTTTCATATAGTGAATAATATGTATCTGTTGTAATCCAATCTTAATGCAGAAGCCATAACTATTTTTAAAACAGGATTTTTTTTAACCATTCGTTTGTCATAGAACTAACAAAGAAAAGATGGCCACTACATAAGCACACAGGGTGCTCTTGGGAAAGCAGGTGCAACTTGTAGGATGAAAGAAAGTACCAGAATCCAGAAGCTTGGAGAGAAATATGTGGAGACCCTGTGAGGTACAGCTCTGATTTCCAAGGCTAAGTCATTATTTATCTATTTCTGTTGTCTTTGATCTTGGAAAGATCACTGGGCCTCTGAGGAGAGGGCACTCAGGTCATTTGGTACTGATGTCTCTGAAGAACTGTGATGAGGCTGGGAAGCAAACAACAAATAGAAACCCAACAACTGTAGCCAACTGCAGTGTCCACAGAATATTGCCACTGCCTGAAGAGTCATCAGTACAGAGAGGCAGGTAAAGCAGGCAGTAAAAACAGTTTCAAGAATCAAAAGAAGGGACTAAGCTCCTCCTTCCCCAGCCTTGTGTTCCTCCTCTACTCACCCATCACTGGAAGAGTCTTGGAGAACACAATGTCTAAAATCAAACCATCTTTGTGAGTTTCTTTGACCAGAAAGGGTCCAGAAGCCATCAATCCTGTCTATTCTATCCTAGACTTCATGGGCCTTTCTCTTCAGCTCCCTACCCCTGCCCCTGCTATTCCCCCATTGGTAGACTCAGTACTATGTCCATAGGTCTAACGTATTTCTTGCTTCCTTAAACTCTTTCAGGGACTTCTCACCAGTGCAGAAGCCAGACAGAAATTCCTCTACATTCCTCTCAGCCTATAACCATCTCACCTCTAATGCATACAAAAAACAATGGCATGAGATATTTTAAGTGATTCCATTTTTTAAAATGTTTATTTTAATGTATATGGGAAAAAGAAAAAAAACCATAACTAGCCCATGACACTGATATTGCTGTTTAGGTTGTTAATTTCCTTCTAAAATAAGCTATTTTATATAGAGAGGGTCTACATCTTAAACAAATCAATCATATAAGTAATAGTAGACGTTATGTTTAAATACAGAAAACCTTGGGGAAATTCTACCTTAAGGCAAATTGGCTGAAATCCCACTTGGTTCAAATCCACAATCCAATTTACTTTCTCTCTTTTCGCTGAAAAGACTTTCTGACTTTAGAGCATCCGTCTCTATATTCTGAACATCTCTCTTCACTTGTCCTGCCATGGCTGCAGTGGCCTTGAGCTTCCATTCTGTGTTCTTGCTGCGTCAGTGTGAGCCTAAAGATGTTACTAGGACATTCTGGTTAAAGCTTTTACAGTGTTTCCACTTCATTATGCTGTGCCTCTCTGCCATGTCTGCTTTTCCCTCCCTACCCGACGTTTCCTATTCTGTGTGCCCCTCCCTGCCAGGTCTGTCTTTCCCAGCCCACACTTCCTATGCCATGTACGCCTTTCTGCCACGTCTGCCTTCTCCTTCTCACCCAACTTCTCTTATATGTACCCTCTCTGCCACGTCTGTGTTTCCCACCACACCTACACTTTCCAATCTGCATGTCCCTCTTGGCAACACTTTCTGTGGTGCTGACAAGCTACATAGCATTGTCTTCTCTTGAACTTGTTAGTTGGCATGTGCTGTTGATGATGTGTCGGACTAGGGTGAGCTGAGATCTCAAAGCAGTTTCAATTTGCACTTTCCTGATGGCCCAGTATACTGGGCATTCTTTTATGTATTTATTAGCTCTTTGTACTTCTTTGGAAAAATGTCTCTTCAACATTAATTTGCTCATTCATTGATTTCATTGCATGTTATTTTGCCATTTCATTTTCATTCCTTTACATGATGTAAACATGAATCCATGTCAAATGAATAGCTGTCAGAGACTTTCTTCCATTCTGAAGACGGTTTCTTTCTTCCATTAATTGTTTTCATTGCTGTGTAGAAGCTTTTTAATTTCATGAAATCCAATTTGTCAATTTTAATGCTTCAGAGTTCTATTAAGAAAGGTTTTATCTATGCCAATGTCTTGAAATGTTTCCCTGAGTGGCTTGAGCTGACCTTTATACATGGTAAGAAGAGGTGGGGATGAAGCTTTAGATTTCTTACAATCTAGTTATTAAAGAGATCATCTTTGCTTCACTTCTCCACATACTCAAGAATGTCAGCTGGTCATTCTTAATGCTGCTGCTGATCGCTCCTACTCTCTCACAGCTATTATAAGTTCTTAATTGTCATCTCTTTTTCATCCTTTCTACTCCCTTTGCCCTTTGTAATCTGCTATGACCCACTGGTATTATTGTTGTTCACATTGTTATGGCTTTTTCACTATATACTGCCTTGTCTTGAAGTAAAGATGAGGGAGAAATAAATTCACAAGTGTGTCTGCTGGTGAAAAGAGAAAGAGTCACACAGCTGTGATTCTGAAGTTCTGTCTGTATTTGTGGCATGGCTGAACAATGTGGCCTCTTCTTTTGAGAATATCACAGCCTGTATTAAAAGCACTAGCCCAAAGTTGAGTGGCTGTGAGTTTGTTTCCAGTTCATGAGTGGCACTCCGTACTTAACACAACTCGCTCGTTGCTCATTAGGTGATTTGCTGTTCCTCCCAGAGGTTAGGTGTTTAAAGTTTTCCTTCTTTCCCCTTTTTCCTCCTCTTTCTCTGTTGCTACTTCCTCCTCCTCCTCCTCTTTTTCTTCCTTTCCAAGTCAAAATGCCTTTCCCTTGCTTTCACAGATGCACAAGTGAATTTAAGTTCCCAGTCATCTAAATCTCACACCTATTTGAATTCTCATTTTGCTATTTTCTTTTCTCAATTACTGGAAACATCCTACCTTTAGCAGTCTCTTTGAACTAGAATCCCCTAGGATTTTGACTGAGCTGTTTGAGCTTGGAGGTGAGAAGTGACAGAACACCAAGATTGTCACATTACTGGAAAGTCATGGCTTCAGAAATGCAAAAACATACATGAGAACAAGACTGGGAACAGAAAGATGTCCAGGATTCACACTAGGGCAATGACAGAATTTCAGTGATTACAAACAAGAGGGCAGACCACGTAGTTAAATAAGTCAGTATGGAGTATTTTGACTGACTTAATCTAGACTTGTGGTCTGAAAGGTTGTGCCTAGCATGATACATAGCACACAACTTGCAGAAACAGCACTTCTATTCACTCTTATCAGATGCCAACAGGGAGCTCTCAAATATATTGTGTGGTAAAGTCTTTTCTTTTTAAGCCTATTTAGATGAGAAGAACAAGAAAATAGAGATGAATCTAAAAATAGTTAATAGAGTACTTCCTGGCACCTTCCCAGGGTTGACAAAATTGGTTGAGAACCGTATTTGAAGTTATGCTGAATGAGATCCTGGCTCAACCACCGATGGCCCAAAGCCATCAGTTGAGAAGTATAAATAAATATGTTTTTTTTTTTCACAACATGTCAGCGATGTGAGGTCAACTTTTCAGAGATGTAAATTTGTAAGAGCTCTTAGTGCATTTTGTCAAATGTGAAGATATCATCTGGATGTCCAGGTTGCCAGAGCCAAGCAAGTCTTTTCAATTTATTATTCCTTTACCAATTTTTGATTTACATCTGATCGAAGCAGATGTTCTTTGTATTTAATTATTTACCATATGCTTTAACTGTCAAAATCATTTAATCTTGCTAATAATACTCTGAGGGAGAGGTTACTCCCCCATTTTACAGATGAGTGAGGACAGCCTCTGAGAGAGTCGATGTTTCAAGTTCACAGAGTCTTGTAGCTATTGGAATGATGGTGTGCAAAAAGCAGTACCCAAGATTTCTAGCTCAAATGCCTATGCTTTTTCCACTTCATTAAATCTATTCAGATATATGACATTTAAAAATAAGTAGGCTTTTTGTCTGTGTGGCCCTAAGGCAGAACGACATCACTGGGAAGTAACTCTGAGAGTCTGGACCCAAATTTCTCACGTAAAAGACATTTTTTTCTTCATCATCTAAACAAAATTGATCAAATAGGGCCATCCTCACATGAATTCAGTTATAGAGACATTATTTGTCACACAATCCCGGATCTTACTTGCATGTAAGGGCATGCCTCAATCCAATTCTCTCGGACCTCTTTATGCTTTAGACCGGCACTCCTTTTCTCCTCTCTTATTTGTGTGTGCATCCTCAGTGACCTCACAAGCCTGCTAGTTTAGGCTCTCATGGTCTGCCTTTGTGTTAATAACACAGAGCTAGACTAGACCAGAGAGCTGGGGCATCACAGGCTTCAACCCTGCCATCGCAGACTCTAGAAGAGAGAAGGCTCTCGGGAAATATGATTCACATTAAAAACACTTGGATATTTTTACCATGTAATTGATAGAGTACAATACATAAATTAACAAAAAAAAATGTCCACAGGATATGAGATGAATGGGAAAGTACATGCTCTGAAGTGAAACAAATAGGAATTTTATGTGTGAGAGTCCTGTTACTTGAAAATCAAAAGACTTTGTTATAAATCACCAGTGTCCTCCTTAAGTGTAGAAAATGGTATTTGTTTCCTTGCTTTTCATATTTACGTTTTGTGCATTGCCAAGAGGATGAGGCCAACGCTTTTAACATGGTATTTCCAGTGTGCCCAGCCTAAAGAACAATCTCTTTTGTTATTTCCCTCGACAAAATCTATTGCAGCAAAATGAGTCTATCAACTGCCTCTCAATGTGCCTTACAGCTTCCTGTCTCTGGACCTTTCCTTTATTTCGCTTCCAGGATTTACTCCCACTCTCTTCCCTACCAAGTCAAACAGGTCCCAGTGGGAACAAGTCATAGCCTATGTTCTTACTCTTCTTTGCACTTACCATATGCTGCTGGGGCTGTAACCAGTAACCAGTGGTTGTAACCAGTGGCTGTAACCAGTGGTTGTAACCAGTGGCTACAACCAGTGGTGGGAAGCCAGCTAGCCTGTTTGTCTTATTGTGCATTCTCTGCAGACAAAAGTGACATTTATCTTTTGACTCCTATGTTCCAGACCCTGTAAGGTAATAGACACCCAATAAACATTTATTAAGTGTCCAAAGGAAAGAAATAAAATATATCTAATATCACTTTACATATTTCTGGGCAAAATGTTGTTTTAAGATTTCATTGCACCAAGTACTTCACATGAGGTAATGAGCTCTGTACCTTGAAAAATAAGAACTAAAAATTTTGTGACTGTTTCTTATGATGTGACCTTTTTTACTTTACAGTGGACGTTAGATCATTGAATATGGTAAAGGACCCTGAGGAGCTATAGTTTCATGAGTTATTTTATCAATATTTTATATTTTATGAATCAGAACAGAAAATTTAAAATATTTATTTCAAAATAACTCACAATAAATTTAAGCATGTTTAAGTAAAAGAATCTCCTGTAAAATAACCATACTTTCCAAAGAAAACAATTTAACCAAAAAAAGGCATTATTTTTTTGTTCTTTAAAAATCTCTTTAAGGTCGGCTTACTAGAAGACAGTTGGCATTGCATACCACTTCTGTATTCGATCTTTGCAGTGTTTACTTTTGTTTGAGGTAAACAAGGAAATTCTAATTTCCTACTATAGATATATATTTAGAAAATTCTAAAAATTAGTAACTTCTTCAATTATGCAGGATATTCTTTAGTGTGACACCAAAACTCAGTAAGGACTAGTCTCTTAAATCTGATTATTGTAGATTACAAAGCCACAAAGCTGCTTCACTTAGCTTCTAATGCTGTGTTATGTTCAAGGCCAGTGGGTTGTTTTTTTTTTTTTGCACTTTGAAAATACTCTTTTTTTTTTTTATTTTTTATTGGATATTTTATTTACATTTCAGATGCCATTCCCTTTCCCCATTTCCCTTCCCTAGAAAACCCCTATCCCATACCCCCTTCTCCTTTTTGCTTTTATATAATTTTTAAAGTCAACCAAAGCCTTTATAAGTTTGGTAATGCTCAATATCAATCAGAAGAGTAACCTAATACCCAATCTAGATATATCAACTATCTTAGACTGGCGCGGAGACATGTGAACATCTGCCTCCATGTCTGGCCCCCCTCTCTCTTTTTCTCTCATCACCTAGCTCCTCCACTCCTCCTTCTCCTCTCCTTACTCCTCCTCTCCTTACTCCTCCCACCTTAGCTCCTCCTATATATCACCCTTCCTGTTAAAATAAAACTTTTCTCTCAAAATACAGTTAGAGCATAACTATACTAATTTATGTCAGTGAGGTGCAAGATAGACCTAATACCCAGTCCATCATTTTGTTGACTAAGCAGAACCTCTGTCATCTATCCTAAATAAAAGACTTAGTTATGAACCTGGCTTTTTTTTTTTCGTGGCTTTAGAATGAATGTCAGCTGAAAACCATCTACTCAAATCTTTTCTCTCAAAGTAAATAGCAAGGATTGGCTATGAGACTATAAGTTTTCAACCCCATCAGAAATCCAGAATGACTGAGTTAACTGAGATTATGGGAAGCACAAAGCATAGCTTCTAAAACATAGCCAATTTATAGAGACTGCTGAACAGTCCCTATACTACAGAAAATACTCTTTAACTCAGGGTTTATTCTAGAATGCATCATTTAGAAAATACTGGCTCCCTATTTATCCAAATCTCACAAACAGTGACCTTGTCATACAAAACCAGCTCAATTGCAGTACAGAAAGCTATTAAGTTCATTGGACTCAAGTTCTCTAAATGTTCAGAGTTTGTTTTCACTGAAAATAGATTCTGCTGCTTATTACCTTGTAGAAACAGGCACTTCGTTAGAAAGAAGTTCACCAGTATATAAACCAAAATAGCACAGAATGTTTACCAGTTATTTTTTAAGTCTATATTTTATGCAAAAAAGCAGCTAGTGCAGTTCACAACTCAATTATCCAAACATGTCATTTTAGGATAGACACTGTGTGCAGTGGAAGAGCTTATATGCATTGCCTGTTTTGCCTTAGGGAATAACATTAAAAAGAAACAGAGCTGAAATTTCAATAAGTGAATAATTTTTGTTATTTCATCAAAAGCAACCTTAACTATAACTGACATTTCGACAATAAAACTGAAATAATCATGAAAAATGTTTCAGGGCATTGCTTCGTTTACTTGTGTGCTCTCGTAGGTTTTCCCACTAGAGTCTTGGTGTGGTTAGTACCAACATCACTACATGACAAAAAGCAAATCAATACCTTACAACTGACTTGAAATAGTCTCCCCTGAAAAGATTCAAAGACACATTTGGGGCACTGTACCTAAGACACAGGCTTAAACTAGTTGGTTCTCCTAAATGACCTTAATATCAACTCTGAATTTTCCAATTCACTGATTATGAATTTTGTAGTTTTACAGTAAATTGGGGCAAAAATAAGCAAATAGCTATGAAGTGATTTAATATGTAATACTATTCCAAGAGACATATGTTATAAATTGTTCTATTTTTATATTCTAAAAACATTAATGTTCAGAAAATTATTTGCTCTAGAATGAAAAGTTTTCAAGACTAGAATTAAATGTGACTCTCAGGCTAAATAATGCATATTGTATCTAATACAACTCTCTTTAAACATACAAAGACTACATAAATGTGAAAATGCAATACATTGGTTTCACTGATGATACATTTTTTGAGAAAATAAATATATTGGTAAGTGCAAATTCTGAATTTCATAATGGATATTTGTATGAATTTCTACTAAAAATATCTTTACAGAGTACTTTCAGAGTTTCTCACATGGACCCAAGCCTGTCTTTAAGAGACAGAATGAATAGGTGACTTTAATGCCATTTAGACTTTCTTCCTACTGGAAATTTAGAATAATTCCTGGGCTATGGACTCATTTGGGCACTGTATCCATCTTATGAAGCTGATCAGGCAGAATGTCTGCCTATCTGCTACTGAAGTGGGAATTGACTTCCAGAGAACTACCATGTAATCCAGACCAGGTAACTCACATAAGATGAACAAAATGACAAATGTTGCAGAAACATCATCATCATCATCTTCTTCTCCTCCTTCTCCTTCTCCTTCTCCTTCTCCTTCTCCTTCTCCTTCTCCTTCTCCTTCTCCTTCTCCTTCTCCTTCTCTTTCTCTTTCTCCTTCTCCTTCTCTTCTTCTTCCTCCTCCTCCTCCTCCTTCTTCTCTTTCTTTCTTTTTTCCTTTTCTTTTTTTTGCTTTTATACCATTTTAATTACATGCAAGTATTAAGGTCAGTTCTAGGTTGAAGAACTAGTGATACAATAGATGCAAATAGTCAAGGAACAAGCAAGGCAATACATACAAATAGCTAAAGAAAAAGCAAGGCAATAAAAAAAGTCCTGTGATCACTTCCATGATCACTGTTTCTAAGGACATATCAGGATGACTAAAATATTTGAGCCTACTTCCCTGTCCTAGCCCAAAGTCATTTTTATGCCTGAAGCCTACTTCTTTGTTCTAGCCTAAAATTTAGATTCCTGCCTGAAATTACTTCTTTGTTTTGGCCTAATGTCATATTTCTTTCTGAAGCTCATTTCCTTGTCCTAGGCCAATGTCAGATTCTTGTCCAGCAGCCCCTAAAGCTCTCCACTCCTGCTCATCGTGTTAAAGCTTGTCTTTAACAACATCAACATGTTGGCAGCCAAAGTAGATGACTTGAAACTGAAAATAGACCCCCAGACAGAGTTATTAATTTAACAGGCTGGCAAGCCAAGGATGGGTCAGATTCTGCGTAGAGCCTTATCAACCTAAGACAGAAGTGCATTGCTTCTCATAATACATATTCCATGACAGCTAAGGAAGGCACTCTCATCAGAATGACCTAAGACAGACTCAGTCTTGTTTATGAAATAAAAAAGGGGGAGATGTGGAGAAACATATTTTTCCTATCTCTGTTTCCTCTAATGGTCAGACAGGGAAACAATTGATACAAAAGGTTCTGTTCTGAGGACTCTTTAGTCTTTCTCTCTATCATCTGGATATTATTTGCATATTGACAACACAAAAAGAGATGTCAAGGTCATCTGAACACTTTATAAACAATAAATCAGGACTATAATAGAGCATTATTATAAGTTCACCTAGCCAAGGCCACTGATGTTAATGGCAGACACTGGAGGAAAGACAGCTTTAAGTTATTGTCCTGAAAAACTGCACATGGAAACGATTGAGACTAAATCCACATCTCTCACCCTGCACAAAATTCAATTCAAAATAGGTCAAAAGATTAATGTAATGCCTCAAACTTTAAAAGTCCTAGAAAGAATTTCCAAAAGGTATTCAAACAGCACAGAAAATAATCTTAAGAAAAACAAATGGGATTAAATAAAATCTTCAGTACAATAGAAATTTATGAGCAAAGTATACAGCCTGTAGAATAGTAAACAACTTACCAAGTTTCACATCAGACAGAGGACTAACCTAGAATATACATAAAAAACTGTAAAATCTAAACTATACACACACACACACACACACACACACACACACACAAACCCTCTAAATGCCAAGATTTAAAGTACATGACTTACTATATAAATGAGCTAATAAAATCAACACACTGTTTTCAAAAGAAGAACTATAAATGATAATATGTTTTGAAAGATGTTCAACATTCTCAAACATCAGGGAAATGCAAATTAAAACTGGTTTGAGTTTCCACCTCACCCAGTTGGAATGTCTATGATCAAGAAAAGAAAATGACAGCAAATGATGGTGAGTTTAGGAAAGAAGAACTCTATTCACCACTGATAGGAATGTAAACATTTAGAGCAGCCATGGAAGACTATGTGGAGCTTAAGGAAAAAAGTGAAAATAGTTGGGCCTGGATAAATGGCTCGGTGGTTAAGAGCACTGGCTGCTCTTCTATAGGACCTGGGTTCAATTCTCAGCACAGACATGGTGGCTAACAATCACATGTAACTCCAATTCCAGGAGATCTGATGACTACTTCTGGTATCTGCATTGATCAGTGGAGATTCCAAGCCAGATAAGGGACAGTAGAGTATTGCTAAGGCCTGGGGCATCTCTCAGAGAGCAAGGCAGTAATGGGGCCACTCCCTAACTAGCCTTGGGCCTACTCAACTCCACAGGGACATAGGCCACGTCATAATAAAGCCAGTTAGGCTTCTGTTTCCTTACCAGAAAACTGGCTTCTCAGAAATCATGTAAGTGGCAGCCTGCTAATCTAGCTGATATGCTTAGGCGTCCCCTGACTCCACTGCAGTACTTCCTTCCTTGACCCTTCTTCTCCCTTCCCCTCCGACTTGAGCTATACATGCTAGCCCTCCTATTTCAATAAAGAAACTGTCCTCTGAAACAGTCTCTTGGGTTGTTCCTACCTGCAGCACTCACTAGGTTCTGAGACCCTGCTCCCCAGCTCCCCCCAACTAGTTTGCAATGGCAGATAGGTACGGGGACCCACAATCAGGAATACATGTGATGCCTAGACTGTGCTTGTAGACAAAACACCCATACACATTAAAAATAAGTAAATTAAAAAATAAAATAAGCCCCAAATAGACTTACCCAGTTATACCACACTTGACTATGTACCCAGAGGACCCTGCGTCAGCATACCACAGATACTTGCATGTCTGTGTTTATTGATACACTAATCACAACAGATTGAGAATAAAATGTGATATATATACACAATGGAATTTTATGCAGCCATAAAGAACAAAGAAATCATGACACAGGAAAATAGATACAACTGGAAATCATTATGCTAAGCAAAATGGGGAGACTGGGAAAGATAAGGACTCTGTTTTTGCTCATATGCGGAACCTATACTTGACATAGTTTATATGTATGCAGATATGTATGTGTTTATATATGCATATGTATATGGGTGACAAGACTCGAAAAGAAACCATAAGATAGCAGGAAGAGCTCTTAGTGGGAAATAGAGAAGGTGGTGGACAAACTGTAATACAGTAAGAATGGAGGAGTGACCAGGAAATAAAGTGAAGATGGGCAGCGGTGGGAAGACACAGGAGAGCTCAGTGAAGCAGCCTTGGGTCTGTTGCCATGGAGCCTTCCCTTGGGGGCTGAACAGGTGTTTCCGTGTTTAAGAGGGCTTGCTACTCTTGCAGTGGACTTGGTGTTCAGTCCCAGCATCCACACTGGGCATGCCCTAACCACCAGTGACTCCGGCTCCAGAAGACTGAACATCCTTTTCTGGCCTTCTCAAGGACTATTCTTATGTGTATACAGACACACACACACACACACACACACCATTATTAAACATTTTACAAACTTTAAATAATTGCTCATCCCATTAGGCTAATTTTTGAAAATGAAATTACATTTCAGTTGGATTATACTGATTTGTCTGTCACATCCTAGAACAATCACCAGCCCCTAACTCCTTTGGCTTTACCAGTTCTGTTCCCTCCTTGTTTGGCTTTCTTTATAGTCTCTATCCTTACCAGGCTTTCTTTCCTCTCCCTATTTCTATAACACTGGTTGTCGTGGCCAATCCCCTGGCTTTTTACCCTTGATGCCTTCCTTCTTCCTCTCAGATTAATAAAACACCTGAATGCTGATGACCCCTAATTACAGCCTGACCTCTCTCAGAAGCCCTCCTCCGTCTCCAGCTGCCAACACAATGCTGAATTCAGACATTACAGCACCCTTACTCCAGGCACATAAAGCAGAATACATTACCATGTATGTACACAACACATATATGCATATGTCTATATCTATCTGTATCTCTCTCTGCCATCTCTATATCTATATATTTTCTTGTATTGTTTCTCTTTTCAAATGGCACCATGGCCTGTCTTGAGCCACCCAGAAAACTTAGAATTAACCCTCTTCTTCCACCTTCCTATAGGGTCTTACTAACCCCTGTCTGCAAATTCTAAATGTATCTGAATTGACCCCAGCCTCTCAGCTTCATTGGTTGAGACCTACTTCTGTTTCCACCTTGTAAAAGTCTTCTCACTATTAGGTCACTCCTATTTGTCTTCCTAAGAGATATCAGAATGACCTTTCTAAATGTGTACCCGATGACACTTACAGACCTTATGCTCCGATTCCTGTTAACAACTTTAATCATTTTCCAAACAGCAGTGACCTTCAGAAGTTCTGCCTCCCTGAGCCTGGAGCCTGGTGTGGGAGGCCTTGCTCACTGCACCTGCAAAGCAGCCACACCTAACTTCTCCCTGTTCCCAGGGCACCCGTGTACTCTACACGTTCCTGGCCTCTTTATTTACTTCTCTTCATCTTCCAGAGTTCTGCACTGAAATGCATACCCTGAGCACCTTCTAAGCCTTTTATGGCTTTTACAAAACTATGTCACAGCGTGGAAGCATTTAAGAAATATACCTAGGATAGTGATCTCCCTAGCACAGAACTTCGCAAAGCAGGCTGAACTGCCTTCTGCAAGAAGGCGTTTAAGCAGAAAGCCCACCGTCCTAAATAAGGGTTCAATAAGGTTGAATTTCATCTTATGTTTGCTTTGTGACAATGGAAATAGATAAGTGTTTTCATGTTTTCAGTACTGACACTATTAATAAATCCTGTATATTATATCCTTAGAACTTGATACCCTGAAAGCCAAAGTCTGAAGAAATAAAGAGCAGAAGGAAGGAAGATAGGAAAAGAAAGAAGAGAGACTTGCTAGTCTAGGTTCTCAGCCACAAAAAAAAAAAAAAAAAAAAAAAAAAAAAGAGATTTCTAAATATCATTCCATACCCCTACACACACCCGGGCTCAGGCAGGTTGCTAATTAAGTAAGTTCTTACCATAATTACCTAGTCAGACTTAATGGCTTTCCAAGTTCTGCTGGGCCTCACTGGTCCTGTAGGGTCATTTTTTTTTTTTTTTCAATTGTTAAAACAGCTGCTGAGTTTCAAGCCCCAGAGGCTGGATTTGCAGAGGCAAAAGCTCCCCGAGTGAAGGCTGGGGCAGAAGAGTTGAAGAGTCGCTTTCGGCTCTCGCTTCCTCCAACCTCCAGTCTTCAACTGAACCCTCTCGATCACTAAGCAAGCCCCAGAGTTCCCCTCCATTGTGCTCCCTCGGCTTCTGGACAGTGAGATGGTCCCGCGTGCGCGTCTGGTCGTGCACCATTGTTGGGGGTTTCAAAGGCGCCCTCCCACCCTCTTACCCCCACCCCCCCACCCCCTGTGGCAGGGACCTAAAGAAAGCAATGTGTCCTGTGACACTCCCCACCCCTAACCCATCGCAGATGGGCCTACGAGGGTCTTGTGTGAGGAGCACTTGGTCGCTGGACCGGAATGTGTGCGAGAGAGAAGCATCAAAGGAACGTGTGAGTGAGTGTGTGAGGAGAGAGAGAGAGAGAGAGAGAGAGAGAGAGAGAGAGAGAGAGAGAGAGAGAGAGAGAGAGAGAGAGAGAGAGAGAGAGAGAGAGTTAGTTGCTGGCGCGCAGCGGGAGAGGGGGCGCGAGGCACTAAGGGGGAGCGGCGGGTAGAGGAAGGCGGGGCAGCGGGCAGCGGCGGGCGGGCTGGGAGGGGCAGAGGCTGGAGCTCTGCGGTGACACTAGGAGCCAGCGCACACTCCTTGCCCGGAGCGGCGAGAGAGCAGAGCTTAGCGAGCCGCGTCCGAGCCGCCGCCTCTGTCGCCAGTGCACCGGGCTCTGCCTCTGCTGCCGGCGCCGGCGTTCAGCGAGCCAGCCGTCCGGTTGTGCAGCTCTACGGGCGCATTCAGTGTCCTCCCGCCACCCAGCGCTTGCATCTGCCAGCGCTGTCCCGCGACCCCCGGCCCCGAGCCGCTGTCTGCGCCACTTCGCCGCAACTTCTGCGGCCGCGTGTCGCCGGCCTTCTGCCCGCCTTGGAAGTTTGCAGCGCCCGCCACAAAGTTGGGACACTTGGGCATTAAATTTTGCCCTAGCGTGCAGGTCCCCTCGGTTCGTGGATCCTGGTACTTGACATCTTGGTGGGATCCCGGGACCTGGGCTTTTTCCTCACACCACACCCCCAGGGAGGAAAAAAATACCAACCAAACTTTCCTCTTCCCGCTAGAAAAAAAACAAATTCTTTAAGGTAAGGAACAAGATCGAATTAATCGTTGCCTCCCCGGCGCTTTGGTGAGCCGGTGCGGACCTGACCCGACTGCGTTTGCACCTACGGACTAGTTTATGGTCTGGGTTGAGGTGCATCCTCACACTGGGAAGGGAGCGATCAGAGGCTCTCTAGAACACGGACGGACATGGGCAGCGCTCACTGGGCTTGTCTGGTCGGTCTGTGGCTGGGTCATAGATGTATTAGGTGAGCAGACAGCGCCAGTGCTGGGGAGATGGACACGCTGCGTGGGGCTGGAGTGGATCCCGGGAACCACCAGCTTTATCCTAGCCCTGCTAGTGTCTACTGACTTTGACCTGCTGGCGGTGGGCTCTTGCTTCTCTCCCCGGGTTCGAAGTCCTCCTCCACATATATTAGTTCTGCGGGACTCAGTGTTGGGGCGAGAGGTTTTCGGGGGCACTAGCATGGGTCTGCGAAGCTTGCGGGACTCACGGAGTGGAGCACGGAGGTGGGTTCCCTGCAGACGCTGGCTGTGAGGCGGTGGCAGGAATCTTCTGGGACTAGCCCAGCGACCCCGCGCTCTCCTCATTTGTCCTCTGCCACGCAGACTAGCATCCTTAGAGAAACTTCCCTAAGCTGGGTGGTCTAGGTCTAGCTTATACTTTCCGCAGTTTAGCAGAGTAGCTACGGAGGTCGGGACTCCGTCCACAGCGGCCACCCTGTGTGGTGACCTCTCTAGTGTGTGTGCCAGGCGGAGCTTTCTAGTCCCAGCCACCTTTCTCCTTGTGCCGGCAGGGAGCCTTCGGAGTTAAAGCTTCCAGACCAGCTCCGCTCTTTCCGGGAGCTTCCTAACTGTGATTTGGGGTGCTCTTTCATTTTGTCTCTCGACCTTCATTCTCATTCTTTCTCTCTTCTCCGTTCCAAGCCGAGGTGTGAGAATTCTTGAAGTCGCCCGCTTCTGCTGCAGTAGGGTGGCTCGAAGCTGGCTCACCCCAATCCTCACAGGTCACCGCCCTCCTCCTTGTCCCTGCAGAGCGCAGTCCATTATCTGCTCTGGGGACCGTTAGCTCCCTGAAAGCAAGAACTGGAGTGGGAAAATGAACCTTTAGGAGTCTCTGGTTTTGATATATATATTTTAAACAGAGTTCTTTTAAGTAATTTAGGGTGGTGGTTTGTTTACTTCTTGTCTTTTAGTCCAGCTAAATCACAAGGAATGCTTTATTTGTTTATTTGCCTTGAACTGGGGTCTCCTACACTTTACCTTCTCATTCTCTACCCCTCCCCCACTTGCCTTGTATTCCTCTTTTTCAGTTTTTTTTTTTTTTTTTTTTTTGAAGAGGCTCTCCACTCTTCCCCATTTCTTCCCACCCGGTTTCTGAGTGCCTGTGAGAACTTGGGGAGGGGGTCATCAACGGTAAAAAAAACAGGAGCCCCACACCATTCCCTGCCCCTTTCAAGCAAGTAAAACCCTGCGTGAGCTCAGAGAAGTGGAGATAAAATATCCCTCCCTCCCGAGAGCAGTTGCTGAGGATTGGATGCTGCATTTGAATTGTTTTATTATCCTGAAAGAGTGATGGATGTATGGATGCAAGAGGCAATGCGCGTTCGGAGCAGAGTGTGCTGGGGGTGGTCGGTATTTATTATTATTCATTTTTAAGTATTAAGAGTGCTAATAAGGCCATCACACCAGCTGAAGTCTGTGTTTACACTCACTTGGTTTTATGTCACTCTCTTATTACAGTGGTTTCCGAAAGGGCCAACACCACAACTGTATTCTTTCCCCACACTCATTCCTCATATGGGATTGATCAAACTGTCAAAGATACTGTCATTTTACCAGTTTTAACTCTGGAAGTTGTAGAGGGCTGCAACCTTATGAAATGCCATTTTCATCGCTTTGACTTTTCAGAGTTTAAAAAACTTAGCAACATAATTAATTATGGTCCCAATTCCCATTTTCAATCTAAACCTATATTCAGGATTATATTAAAATATCCTACCACTCATTCTCTAAAAGCGACTCTTGTGAAATTACATTCCAATTTGGGGGATGGTGGGACAACTGGGAATGTTCCCTCCCCCAAGTTAGAGATTAGTACTGTTTCAAATTCCCATAAAAAACTCTTCTTCCTGGGGTTGGAGTGATGTCTTAGAGGTTAAGAGGTTTTAACTCTCTTGCAAAAGACGTCAGTTCTGTTCCAGCACCCACAGAGATCAACTCACAACCCCTGCAAATCCAGCTGTGGTTGGCACCTGCACACTCATGCACATGGGGCATACACACACACAGAGAGAGAGAGAGAGAGAGAGAGAGAGAGAGAGAGAGAGAGAGAGAGAGAGAGAGAGAGAGAGAGACAGAGAGAGACAGAGAGAGAGACAGAGAGAGAGTCAGAGAGAGAGAGAGATGTTAAACCTTAAAACTCCTTTCACTTAGAGCCATTGCCAGCTTCTTCTCTGCACAGCTTTTCCCGTGACTACCCTTAACCTTCACCATACTCTTAAAACTCATCAGCGTGCAACTTTGTATCCCTATTTCATTTTTATATCAGAACCTTTTATTCATTAAACTTTTATGTCAAAGAATCAGGCAGCAATACTCTTTTAATTAGTAACCATCATAAAAAAGAAACTAGAACTCTGTAATGGACCTAAATTGTTATGAATTATATGTGGCTTATTATGCCTTTATTTCAGTAGAAATAAAAGCATCCTTTAATCACTTGCACACACAGCTCTTATCTCTGAAGATGTAACAAAATGTGTAATTGCAAACCATCCTTGTATGAACAAGGAATACCTGGCTTTTAGTTTATTTGTCCTGAGTCTTAGCATCCGTGTGCTAAACTATGACTCTTAGAGAGAAGAAAAACCTCACATCATAATTTTGTCATATGGTGCAAGGGAATTTAACATCCCAAGCAGCTAAAACAGGTCATCTTCATGTAATTTAGGGACTTTCCATTGACATCATAAATTTGGCCTTTCTGACTTTAGGCTTTCTCATATGGACTTACGAAGCAGACTCTGCTTGTAGTGGGGAAAACTATGTATTTTAAAGCGCTAACAAAATATTTGCAATGGAAGAAAGGTCTCACTGTTGTTTTCTTAGCAGTTCTATTGTGCCTAACCAGAGGTTAGAATGCTGTATCTATTTTAAAGCTCCAACCCCCAGTGACTTTGGTGAGAACGAAAGCTTTTCAGGTTAACGTAAGAACAGATTTTGAATAGATATCAGAAAGCAGGAATGCCATGCGAATCTCACATAATTGCACAGATTCTATTATTTTAGTGTCTCTTCCTCAGTTTCCCTGTGATGAGAAGCTTTATGCTCTCTCATAAGTGTTCATTTTCTCTCTGTTTTCTTGTCATGTCTTAATGGAGGAACTGTAACCCACAGAAGCACACACTTACAGAATAGTCCTTGCTAATCACTAGGAAGAACGTATCTGCACAGTTCCTAATGGTGCTTCAGAGTCACAGTCATTCTCCTGATTCATTTCTATGTTCTCTAAGTTATTTTTGGAGTGATTATTCTGAAAAATATAATTTGTCCATCCTCTGTTGGCTCATTCCCTGGTTAGCAGACACACACAGATGAGTTGCTTAAAAATTAACAACACAAAACACTGGCTTTAAAACAGATTTTAAAGCACCATTCTGGTAGTGTTTAAATATTACCTTAAAAAACACTCAATATTAAGACAAGAGAGATGAGTCAGTGACTAAGAACACTTGTTGCTCTGGCAGAAGACCTGGTTTCAGTTTCCAGAACCCACCTAGTGGCTCACAACTGTTATGATTCCGTGTCCATAGAATCAAATACCTTCTTTTGACCTCTCAGGACACGAAGTACATATGCGGTGTGTATACATGTGTGTGGGCAAAACTCTCATAAAATAAATACTTGTAAAAATACTTTGTGTTTTTATGCCCTGGGTCCAGATAGTTTTTATTTCTTCCTTATATATTAAAAGTGGTGGGGGAAAAAAAAAGACAACTAAAATGGCAAGATGTATAGAATCAAACTTCTTTGTTGATTTCCATCTAGGAAGAAAACTAAGTTCAGGAAATACAGTAGTTTGCTGTATTACACAGTAGCACATACACCATAATCTCAGAGTGTGGGGCATAGTGTTGCAGTGTATTTGTGCATGTTCACATATTGATTGGCACATCGAAGATGTCACCTGGCACTTGCAAAGAGCTTCACTGTAAGCTGCTCACCTCTTCATACCGAATTCAGAGAGGCCAGGCCCATACCTCTCCTCTCTCTTTACAGTCTGATAATAATGATAATGATAATAATAATAATAATAATAATAATAATAATAATAAACCTGCAAAGTCCAACTCGACAAATCTCACTCTTCTGAAAGATTTGAGAAGCATAAATTGTATACAATAACATAGATACCACAAATATTTTTTTTGCTCCTTTTTCCCTTCAAAAATTAGGAGTAGAACATTTGATGAGTGCAGAGAAAGGGGAAGCATAGCATCCTGTTAGGATGAAGGAACAGGTCTGACCACAGCATAGCTGAACACTGGGCCTTGCAACAATGCCATTGTTGCCAAGGAACTCATAAAGCAAGGCTCCATCTAAGCTTCACTTTAAATCCTGTGGTCCTCTGTGCTATAACAAAAGCATGGAGAGTTCAGGATTAAATCTTATTATTCTTTCAACCTTTGGAAATAGATTTTAGGTCCTTGGTGAATAATTTGAGTTTTTTATTTGTCAAGTTTTATTCCTACTGCAAATCTGAATGACATGTATTTACCATTTTACATATTTTTCTGAAGTGTATTAGACTCACACATAAAAACTCTGAAACAAGTATCTACTTTATTTTTATTTTCTTTTATTAAGTTATTTATTTACTTTACATCCTGATGGCAAGAAACATGTTACAGTCCCCAAAGTAGTAAAATGTATATAGTTAACTTATTAAACATCTGCTTTAGTTTTCCTTGAAATAATATGCAGCCCTTTTGTTGGTTGAGAATGGTAAAAGACTTTTAAAAATAACAGGTTAGTAAAGTTTGGAAGACATTCAAAATTTGATTATGCATGATTAGAAATTGACCCACTAAAGTGAAATTCTTTGACACTGTACAGCATGGAAACTTTTAAACATGGCCAAATTACAAACCTGTAATTAAAAGCTGAACAGGCAGATAGCTGCTTCCTAACTGCAACAGTGTCAGCTGGTGTCACAGACAGTGACGATCTTGCCATTTACTCCAAGAGGACTCCAGGTGAATGCTGTCTTCCAGCTGCCGTGTCTGAAACACAGACTACAGTTTCAAGTCACAGTAAAAATAATATAGATGTATTTAAGAGTACATTTTATCCATAAGTAGAAGTCAGTATCTCTGGTAACTTCCCTAAATGGCCTTGTGGCCTTATCTACAAAGATGGAAATAAAATGAAACAATAAATTAACATTTTTCTTCGTTTTCTTTCCTTTTTTTTTTTGTTGTTGTTACTTTTGTTTGTTTTGTTTTATTTTTGAGACAAAGTTTCACTATGTTGCCCTTACTGGCCTAAATTTGATATATAAACCAGACTGTTCTATAAACTCACAAAGATCCATCTGATTGCCTCGGGAGTACTGAGATATAAGGGCCTGTACTGCCATGCCATGCCTGGCTGAAGTTTTCTTTTTATAAAATGAACAATAATCTCTGAGCTCATAATGATAACTGTAGAGTATTATTATACCTTGTTTTAGCAAGGACCATTCCCACTTTTAAATTATAACACAATAACTGAACAAAGTATTATACTTAAGAGTGATGTTCAGATCATTGGTAAGGATAGTAAGTGTTTTTCTATTTATTGGCAGTAGATATGTTTGAGAGAGAGTGCTAACTTTAAAAGGCCTATTTGTTTAGGATTGGTGGTCTCTCCAGCTTAGAAGCAGCAAGTGTCAAGAGACTGTTGAAAAATAAATAGTTACAGTGTTTAGAATATTGTGGTAAAATGCAATCCACAACCCACTTACACATCTTGGGATACTGATGACCCCTGAGTTGAGCTCACATTATTATACAAGTCAGTTTGCACAGTATAAACATACACGATCTATCTTTGCTTTAAAATTCATTTTAAAACCCATATAGTAAGTCCCGTTTCAATGGTAGGGATGCAGCAGCGTGTATGTCTTCCCATAGCTCCAAATGCCGTGTGCTGGTCAGTGTCATTCTGTGTAAACATTCACCAGACTTCATTATCAAAAGCTTTGGGTTGGGATAGATTCTGACCTCTGTGGACCAACTAATTAAAGAGACATTTATTGCCACAATGATGACAAAGATCAGGGGCAGGAGGTTGGCTCCCTGCTGGTCTACTGGTTGTTTTTGTTTTTCTTTTTTTGTAATTCCTTTGCTTCCTTCTATAAGCTTTATTGCTGACTGTTCAAAGTTTGCGGAAATCTGCTATGAAAATTTAATGTTTTTATTATGGAAAAATGAAACTGCTTCTTAAGTAGCTATCAACACCATTGGTAGCAGGATTCGCCCTTAACAAGTGAGCTAAATGGTACTGATACGAGGGAAGTGCTCCTGCACAGCTGTTACCAAGGTGGAGCTGACAGGAAAAGGGGCTTTTACTAATTGAAAAGGAAATTTATTTTTCAGGCCCATCTATAAAAGTAAAAATGCCCCAGCAGTAACAATAAAATTATATCATAATTATAATTATAAAAATTATAACCTAAGATCTTAAAAGATAAAACCAAATAGAAGAGACCAATATAACACTGAAATTTAGGGAAATTAACATATATGCATATGTGTATATATATTATATTCAATACATATACATGCATGCATGTCCTAGAGATGTTCCTCTTCTTCCTTTCTTTCTTTCTTTCTTTCTTTCTTTCTTTCTTTCTTTCTTTCTTTCTCTCTTTCTTTTTCTTTCTTTCTTGAGCAATGTATCTTTCCTGTCGTTTCCTTTTCTTTCTTTCTAATAATTCTTTCTCTTGTATATTAACAAAAGTTATAGCTAAGGCTATCTTCATAGGTCACACGTACAAATGCAATGGCCTCATGCTTGGTTGATGCTCTCATTAAATTAATGATGCCTTCCTTCTGATCACAGTTTCTCTTCTCTCATCTCTTCCCAGATCTTCCTCACCTCCCCACCTATCCAACTTTCTGTTTTTAGAAGACAAACAGGCAAAACAAAACAAAACAAAAAAAAAAAAAAAACAAATAAAAACCAGAGTAAAACAAATAGAAAAAAAAAGCATGAAACACACACATACACACACACCATTAAAATGCAAAATTGGGAATCATAGTATATAAGCAATATATATATATATATATATATATATTACAGTTTAAAATCACTTTCTATTTTTTCATGGAGATAGTGTTGAATTTCTAACTTTTTCTTGAAAATTTGGTTTTCACAGAGTTGTCAGTTATTCACTGATATTAAACTTTTTTCTGTATTTTGAATTTTAAAAATAGATGACAATGTTTTTACTTATTAACATTATTAGTGTTCTAGATAAAATTTGATTGTTTACAGAACATTTTTATATCCCTTGATTTCCATAATGTCTTCCTGCTAATACGAAGTCTGAAGCATCAGCTCAATAAAGACACATAAACTGATGGGAACTTTTAAACATGGCACTAATTCTTTGGTTCAAGAACAAAGTTGATTTTTAAAATTCAACAACATTTGAGTTGACATTAATGACCAGGTTAAGTTGCATGGATCAAATGTGCTTTATTTTTCTATATTTATTGACTCAGGAAGGTTATTTTCTTATAAAGCCTGAGGATCTGGGTGTTAATTCTTGGACTGTACACAGAGAAAGGAGAGGATGAAGTTTAACAATGTGTTCTCTAAACTTCATGTGTGTCAGTGACATATGTACATCCCCTACACAGAAATAAATAAGAGTAAAATATTTAAAAATATATTCCCAATTTAGTTTGCAAGGTCACAGTGGTCTGTTGTCTATTAAATGTTTTTATTTGGTTTAGGAGATGATTTATTAAGTATTTTTAAGGAAAAATTTTAACTGTTTATGTGTAAGTTATTTTTTAGTTTGAAAGTAAAAAGCCGCCATTCTAGTTCCAAATAACACAAAAGTTTTATATATATATATATATATATATATATATATATATATATATATATATATATATAAAATAGACAAATGTTGGTCCACACCTGTCTTTCTAGAAAGTTAGCCTTGATAGGGAAAACCAACTGAAAGTAAAATGGGGTACAGACCTCCAAGCATGTGCATCTTGACATAATCTGCAACATCCCGTACCCAACATTGAAATACTTGAGTCTTCACATATGCTGCTCCGTCATGGAAGGCACAGCATTTTTCAGTTGCTGCTAATCCACTCGTGTTTGAGGAACTGATTCTTGCAGGCGTGCTCCTTTGTTTCTTCTTCCTCCTCTTTGCTCTCACTGACCAGCCTTGGAAGTCTCTGGGTATTGAGTACTGCCAGGTGTGATTTTTTGAGTCTATCCTCTGTGTTGCTTTATGAAAACATGTGCATGAGTACTGCCAGGTGTGCTATCTTTGAGCCTGTCCTCTGTGCTTCTTTATATAAGTGTGTACATATATGTAAATTCATATGTATTTATGTATATATATATATATATATATATATATATATGACAAAGATATTCAAATACCTTAGAATTGATCAAGGAGGAAAGAAATAAAATGTTGTTTAAGTAAGTAGAAACTAATAAGAAAAATTGGGATTAGAAAAATGAGCTAGACATGTACTTGAGACATGTAGTCTACAACGCTGAAATAGTTAAGTTATGTGTAGTAATTGTATCACTGGAAAGCAAAAATGCAACCTCTTCCAAACTAATTGAATGTAATAGTTCAGCAGTTATTTTATTCTGTTAACATTAGTGTTCTTGAAGCATAAGGTTAGTTATATGATTGTTATATGACTGAAAAAAAGAAATTATATCCAAAAACATGGATGAAATTGTGCATAGACAAGTACATAGACTTTAAAGAAGAGTTTAAATAACGTGATGCTATCTGAGAGGACAACGCCTCTCCCAGATGTCATATGCTGGCAAACAAGAAGCCCAGTGTGATATATAATTTCCTTCCCTTCCAGTTATTAACCAGTGAGCAGACCTCCAAAACCAATATAGACAGCTTATTAAGTTGCTCTTGGTTACTGTCCTGTACTTAATAGTAAGACCCTATGTTGAAGACACCATAGAGTTGAGTCTTTCGACACAGAAAAATAAGGCTGTCATTGGCCCAGGGGCTTTAGGTTTACTAGATATGTTTTCATCATGCTGAAAGGTGCTGCTGCAGGAGAAAAGTTATCAGTTAACGGTGACCTATGCAAGCTCTGATAATGAGTAGACTTGGCAAGATATTCCTATTGATAAAATAGTGTCAGAAGTAAAGGAGTAACCTACTACTTTCCAACTAGATTTAAAGTTTGCTGCAGAAAAAGGAGCCCATGAATGTATTTTAAGTAGGCCACAAACCTGTGCCTGGACAGATGATAGACACAGAAAAGAACTTACTACCCATTATTTAGCTAAATGAACACAGTATGAATACCCTAAATATTTATCTTCCTACTCATCCATTAGTGCAGCTCTCAGCTTTCACCACAGACGCTTCCTTTTGCAGTAGATGGCACTTGACTGAGAGACTTACAATTGGTCGAAATGCAGAGAATACAAGATTGTGAAGCTCTTATCGCTAAATAGGGCATTTATAACACTTGTTCCACCCTCAAGGATTAGGGACATCACAGACAAAAAAAAAAAAGTAGAATATTGTAAGAGCCAGGGATAATAGACGACCTTTGTGAAACCAGTGTCTTCTGGTCAGGACAGGAATGTTGCAAGACACAAACTCACATCAGGTGTGATTGAATGCCCTAAAACTCCACAAGATCAAGGCAGCCAAAATTCCAGCATCAGTGGTGGTGGCAAGGCACTCACACAGCCTCTCCCCATATGAAAATCTATTGGTATTTAATAGTTGCTGCAGGAGGAAAAATTATTTCAGATGTGGCCTCCTGAGAGGCAACCCATATTCAAGCAGATGGCCCTACACCAATACACATACTGAGAACATGAATGGACTCAGTAGACTTAAAGTGCACATGGATGTGGGAGTGAAGAATTGGGGAAGAGAATGGGAAGACTTGGGTTTGACAAAATCTAATAGTTTCATATATGAAATGGATTTTTCAAATTAAATTTAAAAGTATTTTTAATCACATAAAAGCTTTTTAATCCAAGTTACTAAGACATAGGGGAATTTACATTTTCCTTTGGAAAAATAAGGAAGTGTATCCCTTTCATTCTGTAGGGTGTGTGAGAGCATAGGCTGCATGCATTGAAACGCAGGTGAAGAGACAGTGAAGATACAATGAAGATACAGTGAAGAGCTCTTGTGAAAACTGAGCCATTTTAGCCTCCTACTATGTACAATTTTGTCATATTTCATGGGGAGGAAGAAGTATGTCCATGGTTACACACAGACACCACACACACACGTTTAGTATCTTGGCCCTTCTGCTTCTATATCGGGTCTAACTGAATAGAGACCTAGCCATTTACCTGACAGGTAAGCCAGTAAAGATAGATCAGTTATCCTCTGAAAGTCCTTCCCCATCAGTGTTTTTAAAAGTATGTTATAAACTTGTCTTTTATTATTTAATCCAGTTTGACACTGACTGTAGCTCAGTGGTATCAATAAAGCCCTGGGTTTCTTCTCCAGTCCCCAGTGTGTGAAAAAAAGATTGCATTTGTGCAGCTACTTTACGTGGAGGATTAGCCAGCTCTTCTGAACCTTGGATCTTTTACCATATGTTCAGCCCCCTTGCTTTCTCTTTTTCACTTTGCTTCGACAGTCTTTGAGCTCTCCAAATGTGAATGAACAGTATAAATTGCATGGTTGAGAAGGATGGAAAACAACACAGAACAAGCCTAGACTTAAATCAGCTCTCTGTTGGAGATTTTGGTCTTGAATTGTTGGGAAAACAAGATGTGGAAGAAGTTCACATGCGATGTGGAGACATGAGCTAGATGGGAGAGCTAAGTAGAGAAAGTAAAAGAGAGCTGTGTTCCCATTAAATGACTAGAGGCCTGCAACTTCCTCGTCCTCGGGGGCCATTAGCTCATCTTTCCAAAATGTGTCTTTGTTTGGAAAGAGCCTGAACTTCTATAAAAGAAAAAAAAAATTAACAATTATTACTTTCAAATTCCTTTTTTTTTCCAGTAACAAGACATATTTACATATCCTCTCCTTTACTTCTAGAAACAAGAATAATTTAGAATTTAACCAATTTTAACTATCTAAGGCCTCCATTCCTTTACTCAGTCATCTATGGCATTCATTATCTTTATTTTACTTACTTCAGAAAGATGATAGATATTAATGTTTTGAAAGTTTCAAAATAAAAATTCATGAAAATCAAAAGATTCAGAAGGACAAATCCATCTACAACCTGAATAGTTAATGTAGTCCACGAGTTACCAGCATCCTTTTGTTACAGGGCCAGTCTGAGGACACACCCTAGACCAGCTGAACCAAGCTGATTTGTGTCTGTGAGTTTGAAAATATGACACTTCTTTCCTCAGATCAGAATTTATTCAAATACATTTTCAAAGGAAACTAATAGCTCCCTCCCAAGTAAATAGTGCTCTATTTACGGCCAGAATATTTCTATGTTCTTTAGGAGAAAAGACACATCTTTCTAGCACATATCTGGACCGTCTTCCTCATGCCCCTCTGGCCACAGCAGCCTTGCCAGTGGCTACCATTTTGATAGTACCTCAAAATACTAAGGATATGCTTCCAAGCTACTTAAGTTTCATAAAACAATCTGTTAAACCTTTGGCGATTTTAAAATTGTCAAAAGCACAAATTCATTTTTTTTCTCTTTCAGCTCATGTTATTACTTGGTGAAATAATTCTATTTACTAAGGAGCCCATTCCAATCTTGTCGTTTTCATTAATTTATGTATTCCTACACGATGCTATGACCATCCGCTTGATGCTGCGCTCTGTGTTAGCATTAACTGTTGGACACTTGGGGATCTCATGTGTACAAACAGAATTCAAGATGGGTGTCAGTAAAAATGCATGAGTGGACGATTTCCCTGTTGTTATCAATGCTTCAGTCTTACAGAAGGCACAGAAATTTGCCTCCAGAGAAATAACTAAGTGTTTCAGCACAGGACTGGCTTGTGCTGGGGCCTGTGCTGCGAGTACAAAGCAGAGGGGAAGAAAGTTGAAGAAATGAGTTTTTCAGAGGGAATAGGAGCTAGAGGATTAGACGCTCACACAACCAGAATTTTAGATTCACATTAATTGAAAGCTATCTGACACCCATTTTGTTTTCCAGAAAAAAAAAAACATGGAAACAGATTCTTTAAAATGGTTATCATGTGAATATTGGGAAAAGTATGAAAGAAGGCCAGAGTAGTGCAGTATGTCAATAATTTTTGGCATTGGCAGTTTGGATAGGAGAGATGACACATGCTGCAGGTAGATTGGCAGGATTCAATGGTTAACAGAGTATGGATATTATTAATGTTCTTCATCGATAGCTTCAAGGACTGATCCATTATTGTGAGTGAGACACACTCTTCCCTTAACACAACATCTCAGTCCTTCAGCTGTCTAATCAGGACCTCCATAATCAAACACTGGACTTGGAGGCTGAGAGTAGGGCCACACACTCCCTACAGTCATAATGGCACAAGAGTGCTCTGCCAGAAGAAGGAAATTCAAGCTTGACTCTGGAGCCTAGCTAGGCGAGGTCACCACTATGCCATTTTCCACTGCTGTGTGATCAGAATGAATGTGGATCTAAAGCTCACATTGAGCTAAAAGGCTGTAGCAAGCTGCCATCCCTAAGTTTGTCTTGCATGCTAGAAACTTTTGGGATTTTTCTGATAGAAGACAGTCTAGATTGTTTTGGTCCTTGATATTAGCATTTCAGAAACAGACACTATCATTCAGAAAATATTTATTCCATGACAATTTGGGGAAGCAAACTAAAAATAACCGCCTAAGGATGTCAAGATTAATAAAAATAAATTTATACTCATAAACTTGTGTCCTTAAGTCTCATAAAGAGCTCTTTTTTAGGGGCAAAATACATATAAAATGCATATAGTTCCAAGGAGATGGGATAGGACAATAAGAATCAAATTTTGGTTTCTGCAAAAGACTGTGATTCTGCCTTATCTATTTCTTTAGCACCCTCCCCCTGGGGTGGGGGCTTATAATAACGGGAAGCTAACAAACACAAACTGGTTTACTGACACTGTACAGAGAGGACTAGGGTAAGAGACCATACAAGTGAGCAGCACCTCACTGTCATCCTGAGAGACTCCTGGAGCCTATAGAGCTTTGTTCTTGTGTTTGGCTCCAGAAGGTTAGAAGGCATTCTTGTACTGTTGTAATAGCTCTGCCATTTTAAATGACTTCTTTAAGTAGAATGCCCTTGCCAGTATATCTTGATGTTACTACACTGTAGTCTCAGATGCATTTCCTTTTGGTCATTGGGATGAGTTGGGATGTACTTCTGCTTCTAATATGTATGATAACGGACCTTGAAGCCACTGTGTCTACTTTCGATTTGGCTCCAGCACATCACCTCACCTGACCTGAGCCAGGACCTGTTTTCCTGGCCCTGTTACCTACTGTAACAGTTATGAAACCATTTTCCCCAAGACTGAAACATTCCATCATGCAGGAAAGCTCCTTAAGCCAGAAGGTAAGTAACTCAAAATTGCTCCAGGAAGTCCCTAAAACTGAGCAGATTCAGTAGGCTCCTTCCTGCCACAGGAAGCAATAAAGGCTGAGAGTCCCATTCACATGGATGGAAGCTGAGCTGCAAAGAAGATTCTCAGAGAAGCTAAACTATGAAGGAGACTCTGAGACTGACCAGATGCCTGAAAGAAGTAGAAACCATCCAAGCTGCCTGCAATAGGTTGAGACAACCAAGGCACCTAGAAAGGATACTCTAACCTTGCAGGAGCTGCCTGCAAGCTGTGCAGTGTGCTCCAGGCTCCCAATGTTGCTGGGTGTCATTCAAGCTGGGATGGGCTTTGATGATGAAGCTTTCCTTGAGTAATTTCAGCTCCTGTAAGTAACCCCTCACCCATATTCCCATAAGAAACGCCAATAAAACTCATTGGATCACCAAGTTGGATTTTGGTTGTATCTGAACATAGGTCTGTCATGGTTCCCTCTCTGGAAAGTGTTCATGTGTGTGTAGTGTCTCCCTGGGAAAATTGCTGTCACATAATATTCTTCTTTCTTGGCTGGTAGTTTCAGTTAACACAAATATGGACAGATCCCTAAACATAAGGTCTGAGAGACCACCGTGCTGCCGGTATTCCTCAGGGTCTGCTCTGTCCCTCCCAATTCCAACATCCCCAGCTCCACATAGCTTCCTCTTTATTCTAGCCTTTATTAAGACCCCTGCTGAGATGTTCTTCCTCACAGCTGTCCTCTCTAACCTCAGAGCCTGGAAGACCCACCATCCTTATGTTCTCTAGCCCCTTTGGTGGGTCCATTTTCTATTCAGGCCCCATTGTTCTCTGGAATAGGCATATTAAGCCAATGTAATTCTTTACTTGTTCTTTGTCTCTCTCAGCACAGTGTGAGCTTGACAGGTGCAAACACTTCACAAGAATTGCTTATTGCTGTTTCAGGGTTCCTCAGCCAGATCTTAGCAGAGACTCTGTACCCAAGCAGTGCTTGGCCTGCTGCCCATTGAGCACTGTGGTTCCACCATGCTTGCTGTTCTAAAGCAGCTTCTTCTTGTCAGTGGGGCTTGCTTTTAATTACACCACTAGGGGCTGGATTATAAAAGCTTTCTTTGATCAAAGCATTATGGAAGATGTGGCCCATGTGTTTAGCAGACACAGCTGGAGAATCACCAAAGCAATTTTCAAAACCAGGTTTGTCATACAAACAGGAATATCTTTGAAGTTGAATAATTTAAATACCTTCTTTTTTTTGGAGAATAGAATGCTTATGGTCTTTTGAGAAAGTGACACAGATTACCTGAATTTGACAGAAAGTGGGAGAAGATTTAAGGTTGTTATTTATGGATGAGAAGAGTCCATGTGATTCTGTAGACTCTTCTTTCCTGCTATAGTTTTCTATTATTCTAACTGTTATTGTGTTCTCACTCACAAACAAGATAGTATTTTGTGTGTCTCAGTGCAGAGGATCCAGTATTCAGTCATGAAGCCCAGCAATACCAGTATATCTCAGTATAGGGGGATCAGTAGTTATCCCATTAGGCTACTCAGTCAGGTAGAGCTTAGTAAGCACCTGGCTCTACTGCAAAGAATACAAAGGGAGTCCTAATTTCCCACCTGGAACTGTCCACTCTCTCAGTGCGTTGCCATTCCATGACAAAGCCACTTGCTCCTTTCCTGTCTCTGGCCCTGATAGCATTTGATTCTTTCTACACTATATGAGGTAGCCATCTGCTTCCTCAGTGAAAATAGAGGCCTAGAAAGTCCCATGGATCCCTGTCTCATCACACAGCTTGTACTATGTGATTCCTCAAGCTGGAACTGCTTCGTCAAAAAAAAAAAAAAAAGTGCTGCTAAGTACAAGTTAAGTGACTTGGGCAAATGTTGACTTGAAGTTGGGGTCCTAATTTTTTCTAGCTATCTGTTAAGACACAGCTCAGGAAGAGAGCTGGTCTGTTATATGTTTCAAGACAATTTTCTTCAAAACATCTGTGTCCATTTTTCCCATTTTGTCTCCTGCTCCTTTGTAATACACTAAGCTAAGATACAGCTTCAGGATTCTTAGTTCTCTGTGTACTTTTGATAAATTTGATAAATTAGTGCACCCGAAATATTTTGCATCCTTCACTTGAAATATAATTTTATTAGGTACAACTCTGTGTGTGTGCGCTCTCAATCCGTCTCAACAGCCTTTTCTATTTCTAGATCCTATTTTGCATTATGACAATTGAAGTCAAGACTTTTACTTTTTAAGGTCACACATGTCACCACTGCATACTTGAGATTTTCCTCCACTGCATAAAATTCTTGTCACATAAAGAGAGTGTTTTCCTCAAATATTTTATTTGTCATAAGAATTATTTAGGCTGGGCAAGATGGCTTAGTGGGTAAAGGTAATAACGGCCAAAGCTGACCATCCCTGGAAGGACAGTAGAAGAACAGAATTGATCCCTGCAATTTTTCCTCTGACCCCTCCACATGCACACTGTGGCATGCACAAATAAAAGAATAGATGTAGAAAACAGAAAATAATTAGATCTAAAAGTTGCATCTTAGGTAGTAATTCATTATGACATTATATCAGTTCTACCTAATTCAAATTCTTATTTCTTATGTTTCACCCTAGTATATTATTCTTGATTCTTCACCATAATTCTGTCTTCATCTCCTCTGTATTCTCTGTAATCTAGTTTATAAAATATATCCCAAATCTGCTCCATTATTTTTTTATCTTTGCCTCCAATTAACTACACTCTGCCACTGGCAACTGCCAGAGCCTTCCTCTATGTTTTTAAGAGACTAGATTGATTCTTTTATCTCTATAATCACACTCTCTTTAAAATTGGTTACTTATACAATAGAGTTATTGCTTAGACGGAGAGATGGATGACTAAATAGGTAGGTAGGTAAATAGATAAATAGATAGATAGATAGATAGATAGATAGATAGATAGATAGATAGATAGACAGACAGACAGACAGCATGGATTAGCCTGGGTCTTGTTCTGTTTACAGAGCTTTCCATCACATTCAGAATAGAATACAAAGCCTTTGATATGGTTGCAAAGTTCGTGTGACCTGCACTTTGCACCACTTTCTCTTCTCTTCTCTTCTCTTCTCTTCTCTTCTCTTCTCTTCTCTTCTCTTCTCTTCTCTTCTCTTCTCTTCTTCTCTTCTCTTTCTCTCTTCCTCTATGCTCCACCAATGACCTTTTCCTTTTTGAATACCCCAAGCATTTCTTTGTACAGGATACTCTTTCCTTTGACCTTTGCTTCTCTAGCATTCTCTTTCTGTTTAAATTTCAACCTAAATGTCATTTTCCCCATGAAACACCAATTACTCAGCCTGAAGTTGCTGTCATCATGTATTCTTTAATACAGGCCTATTCCAGTTTTCTGCATGGCAATGAATAGCTGCCAACATTTTTTTTTTTTTTGACATTTAAGTTTGTGTATTTTCATTCTGGAATAATGATTTTTTTATTCGATATTTTATTTATTTACATTTCAGATACCATTCCCCTTCCCCATTCCCCCCACCCATTAATCCCCTCTCCCATCCCTCCTCCTATTTTTTTTTTGCCTTTATACTGTTTAAATTACATGCAAATATTAAGGTCAGTTCTAGGTTGAGTAACTAGCAATATGATAGATGCAAATAGTCCAGGAATGAGGAAGACAATAAACCCAGATAATCAAAGAACATACACAACAATAAACAGAGTCCCATGATCACGCCTGTGATCACTATTTCTAAGGGCTTACCAGGATGATCAAAATATCTGAGCCTACTTCCCTGTCCTAGCCCAAAGTCATTTTCATGCCTGAAGTTTACTTCTTTGTTCTAGCTTAAGATTTAGATTTCTGCCTATAATTACTTCTTTGTTCTAGCCTAAGATTTAGATTCCTGCCTAAAATTTCTTTTTTGTTCTAGCCTAGGATTCAGATTTCTGCCTAAAATTACTTCTTTGCTCCAGCCCAATGTCAGATTTCTGCCTGCAGTCCATTTCCTAGTCTTTGGCCTACATCAGATTCCTTCCAAGTAGCCCATTTTCTTGTCCTTGGCCAATGACAGATTCCTGCCAGGCAGCCCCAAAAGCTTTCCACATCTCCCCATTTTATTGCATAAACCAGACTGAGTCTGTCTTAGGTCGTTCTGACAAGAAAGCCTTCCTTCCTTGTCATGGAATATGCATTATCATAAGCAATGCATTTATGTCTTAGGTTGGTAAGGTTTTGTGCAGAATCTTACCCGTTCTTGGCTTGCCAGCCTGTTAAATTAATAACTTTGTCTGGGGTCCATTATCAGTTTCAAGTCATATACTTTGGCTGCCAGCCTGTTGATGTAGTTAGAGACAAGCTTTAACACGATGGGCAGGAATAAAAGTATTCTCAGGACAATAAGAGCTGGCCTGATCAAGTTATATATGCCATTCCTGAGGTTTGACTAAAATGGAAATACTGATCTCAGGCCATACCACCAACATTGTTATCTTGTTTATATTTGTGTGCTATTTATCACTCTGACTACAATATGCACTTTATGTTATGTCCCCCAAATGAGTTTTTGATGTATAGCAAGCATATATTACAAAGACTTTGAATTAAAAATAATGAGTGAATACAATGCTATTGTCTTTGCTAGTAGCTTTTGCATTTGTAGGATATTTTATTATCATTGTTGAGTCCCTACATTACCCAGCTCAGTTTGGAGTACTAAGTTAGCAATTGGCAAGTCACTTATTAGCAACTGGATTTTTAATATTAGCTGTTTGATCGTATGTCAGTTTTGATAACTTCACATCGCAGCTAAAGTAACTATAAAGTCTAATTGAGGATGTGTGTTACTGTCTCTGCTTCTCTGCTGACATGTGCTGGGGCTAATGGCCTCTGTTCCATCTCTGCTTCATCTCTGCAGAGAATGAGGTGTGAAGGAAATTGGCTGCTTGGAAACATTGCACAGGAAGCCACTTTCATTCTGCTGCCAACCAACAGGAAAAAAACAGTTTAACTGTCAAACTTAAGCAAGCAAAGCAATCAAGGATCTTCTCCCTCCCCACAGGCTCTCTTCAGTCTAGGAGTTATTAGCTGTTGCCAAGATGGCAGGATCTCTCCCAGTTATCTCGCATCCAGAGGACATTTTAATAGGAAGAAAGCATCTTCTCTTTTGTGTCAATGTTACTTTTCATTATCCCGTGCATCGCTCTTGGACTTGGCTGTATCTTGTGGTCACTCATCTACTGCAGTTTAAATCTTCTTTCATTTGGTAAATTAAGTCTGGTTTCCAACATCAAAGACTATGGCTATTTATGGTGCATTTATTTTGGCCATTTCTGTTGTTATTGTGCTCTTTTTGACCTTAAGAACAGTGAGAAGACAAGGTCAATTACTTTAAAATAAGTTCTTCTCTTAAGTTTTTCTGACTCTGTACACTTGGTCATTTAAAATTAGAATGCCCTTGACTTTGGCCCTGTCACGAACTGCACACCAGGAGGATATGAGTGGATGGGTGACAGCATGGAAACTTTATTTGAATCTCTGGCAGGTTTTAATTTTACAGTGCTTTTTTATATTAATTCAATTTCCCTTCAGAATGAAAGTTGGCAGTCATTGGGGGAAGTGCTTGAGGATGTTGGAATCACTGGTGTAATGAACTCTAAAGCCCTTCATAATTATAGGACTATGGAATGACAGCAGATTCTGCTAACAGCGGTGTCTCCACAAGGGACAGTCTTTGCAAGGGAGCACCATTCTCACCTGCTGAGACCACACCACAGGACACACCAGGAGCCTCCTACTGTACTTCTTTCTTTTTATATATGGAAATTCCAAAAGACAGTGCATTGATTTCCTTCTTTAATATTCAACCAAAGCTGGAAATATTTTTGGATTTTTTTTTTTAACAAACAATCAACTAACTTCAGTCAACATTTTTCTTCTTTGAAAAAACAGAAAAATCAAACCACTTCTAGGAATTTAAATAATTTTTTCTCATTCATGCCTTGACAGGACTTTTGCATTTAAAAGTTAAGCTCTGATACTAGGGTACCCAGCACAGCCTCCTTGCTCACTGCCAGAAGGCTGGCGCAGAGACAAGGACCAGTCCTTAGACCAACACTGCATTTTCCTCGCAGCTAGATGAATCACTTAAATATATTATCACATGTGCTTGGATGATGTAAATAAAAATAAATGCCCTCAAGTTTAATAATAGAAATTTAAAGGACTAAATATTTGCATGAAAAGAAAATAACAGAAATCTTTGTGGCATACCAGTCCTTAAATTATCCTCACTCAATTATAATCATGCACTTTCTACTCTCTGTAATTAAATATTAAATTTCATTTATTCCAGATGCATCTTCTTCAAGTTATTCAGAATATTCTTCCCTTTGTGGGGCTTGGGGGTTGCTTTAAATTTATTTCAAGTAATACAAAGTAAATCTTGATGTGGGTGTTTTCAAACTGTATTCTTTTTACAGCATGTTTACACCAGGAATTTGATCTTAAGTTTTATAGCTCAGAATGGCTATTACCATCTGATGCTGTTCTTTACAAATATATTCGCGCATGTGCAAAGATATTGCAGACTTTGCTTATGAATGAGGAAGATTGGATGTGTTGACTTTGATTCTAGTAACACCATTGTAGAGAGCTGTTGGTGGCAGTCCTGGTGGTTCTGCAAGGTTGAGGAAATTTTGTGTCTTCATTTACATCATGTCTGTCCTTTAGTCAGAAATTCTTGGTCAGATATATCACAAATCACACCATTTTTATTTACCAGACTTACAGATTACCCTCAACAACAAGCTAACTAATTGTAGGTCTTCTGATTAGTTTGTGGCCAATTTAACCTAGCTGAAATCATCTTGGAGGAAGGGGCTCAAGTGAGACAATACCTCTATCTGATCAACCTATAGGCAAGCATTTGGGAGCATTTTGTTGGTTAATGATTGACTGGTGGAGAGCCCACTATGGAGAGTGCTACCCCAGGGTGGGATGTCCTAGGTTATAGAAGAAAGCAAACTGAGTCATGAGAGACTAGCTAGTAAGGAGCATTCATCTCCTCTATGGCCTTTACTGCAGTTACTGCTTTCTGGTTTCTGTCTTGAGTTCCTCCCCAGACTTCCCTTCATGATGGAGTATGACTTAGAGTTATTAGTCAGAGGAACCCTTTCTTTCACAAGTTGCCTTCGGTGCTGGTGCTAACTACACCACTAGACAGCAAACTAGGACAGTAGTCTACAAATTCTAAAGGCAAGACTTCTAGTCACCTGAAATAGTTTCTACTTAAGATTGCTGTTAAAAATTGTGGTTAAAATCTATAACCTCATCCAGTTGATTTGCTTTCTATCACTGTTTAAACAGGTTAAATAGTAAATAGTGTTCACCCATGCAAGCCAGTGGTTTGCTCAGGGCTGGTATAATGAGTCCACCTTACATAATCGCCAGTGGATTGCATGAACAGGCTGTGTGGAGATGTTCTAGGTGTCTGGCTGCAGGTTTTATGTGGGTTTTGTCTTATCCAGTATACTTTAAGGTTTTGTTTTGCTTACTTATTTCTGGCCACTTAACATTTCTCCAAGTCTGTAGGAAAGAAGGATCCTAGTTTGACTTGATTTTAACTACAGTAAAAGACCCATAGGATAAAAATTCAAAAGTCAGAAAGATAGGTAAGTTGGTAAAAGCTCTTGCTGCCACGCTGGACAATTTGACTGGAATTACCGGGAACCACATGTTAGAAAGAGAAAACTAACTCCCAAACGCTGTCCTCTGGTCTCCACATCATGTAGCAGTACACATGCACTGAGCCATGCCTACTCCTACACATAGACAGCCCCCACATACAAAAATAAATGACTGAATAAATATTAATCAATGAAAACTATAAAAAGATTAAGAATTAAAAATTAATGCTGAATGTCTTAAGCTATGCATCTTCAGTTAACGATTAGTTGGCCTACTTATTAGTTTTTGTAATGAAAGTAGCTCCTATTTTTTCTTTGTCTGTAGCTGGAGAGATGCCTCAGCAGTTAAGAGTGTGCACTGTTCTTTAGGGAGCCTAGCTTAGGATCCCAGAGCTGACATTAGATGACTCACATCTGCCTATAACTGTAGTACTAGGGGATCTGATGGTGAGTCCTAACTGGCCTCTGAGGGTGCCTGTACTTACATACACATGCCCATTACACACACACACACACACACACACACACATACTCCCAACAACTGAAAATAAAGCATCTATTTATTCTTAGTCTTTAAAATTGGTCTTTACTTCATCCTGCGCAATCTGCACTTCTCAGAGTCCAGCAAAGGTGAAGAAAATGAGGTAGATGCGAGTTTGCACTGCAGTTCTAAAGCAAACTGTTGTCACATCGGCCTCCATGTCACATCTCACCACACAGAGATGCCACATTTTATATTGAGCAGACTCTTTCTTTAGAACTACTCTTCATCGATTTTCACTTATACATCAGCTGACTACACTCTAATACATTCCTACATACTTTGACCTGAAGAATATATGCATGTACATACAGTACCCAACTAAAGATAGTTCCTATTATACATTATTCTTGGACCCTCCTCATCTTTGTCAGTAAAGAATGCATGGTAATCATGAGATGATGTTCCAGAAACAACTCATCTCCTCTCCTCAGTTCCTAAGAAAGTGAGAGAGATGTGGATAGTGGACAAGATGGAGATGATGGAGATGGAGATGGAGATGGAGATGGAGATGGAGATGGAGATGGAGATGGAGATGGAGATGGAGATGGAGATGGAGATGGAGATGATGGAGATGAAGGAGATGGAGATGGAGAGAGATGAAGGAGATGGAACAGACATAGAGACAGTGATAGAAATAGAGGTAAAATCGGAGATAGAGAAGAACTAGAGATAGAGACATAGATGGAGTGAAGAAGGTGGAGAGGAGAGTGGGAAGGAGAGAAAAGGAGAAATAAACCTTTTTCTTTGTAACTTTTAACCTGACACATATTGTCCTTCCAAACAATAAAATTATCTCATGTGTCTGTGGCCTGTAATTCCAAAGACTTTGGTACATCCAGACACCAGATTCTTCCTTCTTCAGTCTCCACAGGATTTAAAGGTGGCTGCTATTTAAGAGAGGCTTTCGACAACGTAAGCACTGGCAGAGATTTGTTAGCATCTCTATGGTCCAAGCAACAGAAACTTCTAGTCCAAATCATGTCAGTGACCCTACTTGGTATTTAGAATAGCAGCATGCTGTTTTTCTGGCTTGTTAATAGTCATACAGCCATGTCAACGGACTTTCTTAGTGCAGTGTATGCTCATGCATAGTTGCATATGTATTTGTATTTGCATACATACATGATGTAGATGTGAAACCATCCTGGCAACTTTTTATATCTGATTGAGCTACACACACACTGTGGGAGAAGGATAACAAGATTCTTTGCTACACATGGGCACAGTCCCCACATTATCCACCAGATGGCCATGTAAGAAGTCATTCTGAAAGTGAAATTCTGATAAGTGGGTTTTTGATTATTGTTGCTTGCAGGCTTGTATTGTTTTATTTGGGGGAGGGGATGGATGCTATTTTTGTTTCTGTGAGACAAAAAGTCTCATTGTAGGTAAGGCTAGCCATAAACTGGTTCTGTAGTTGGGGGTGACCTTGCAGTCCTGACCCTCTTACTTCTGTCTCCCGAGAGCTGCGGTTATATGTATATGCCACCTTGCCTGGCCTGATCAGCGTTACTGAATTCAAACTGTAAAGCTGTGGCTGTGAAGAGATAACAGAGAAGCAAAAGAGGTTACGCCATTAGAGGGCACTTTTGTAATTCTAGAACCCTGTTCTTAAATTACAAGACTGACTTATCCAGGCTTCCTCTGAAGAGGAATGCACGTCCAGCTGTTTACCTAAAGTAGCCAGTTCCTCACATGTGACATGAGAGCAGGAAGACTCCTTGGAGGAAGAAAGAGGCCAGAAGGATGGGAGAAGAGAGTGAGGAGGCCTTGAATGATGGGAAAATGTAATAAGACATGTAAGTGAGACCCAGGCGATGAAACCCGTTACTTTGTACAGTTTTTTTTTTTTTAATAAATTGAAATGGCTAATTCTTAGAATGAAAGTTTTAGAGAAAACACATAGGTTAAAGAACTATAAAACTTTAAGACTTCCATTTAAACAATCTCTAAGTCCATTTTTGATTAATGAGTATAAATTACAAATTAAATTCTATTCTTTATGCTTGCATAGTAATGTTTGATTACCTCTGGTGCTTTCTTAAAATGCATTTTGTTAAAAATAAATCCTGTCTATAATCAGATAAAAATTGAACAAATTACTAACGTTCATCAGGGGAAATTTCTGCTACTCAATTATTTTGTGTTAAAATGTTGTATAATCAGTGAGTTGGATGACCTGAGTTAATTCTCTAGAACACAAATGATAGAAACTTCCACACAAAATAAATAAATAAATGTATGCTTAAAATACTGAATGTTGAACTATAGTGTGTGATATAATATAAATTTCTGTGTTTTGATGTTATGTTTATTTTAAACTCTTCTCTGGAAAACCAGTCTGCCACGATCATCATAATTGGCCTGACAATTATGATGGTTGTCAGAAAGCAAAAGCATACCTGATGTAACTATAATAAGAAAATATGACATTTTGATAAATAAAAGAAGAAGCTAGATCTAGATAAAGGTTAAACATCAAATCGCAGATAGAAGAAATAGTACTGCAGTGTTCATGGCAAAGTGGCTGTGTGTTGAAATATTTCAGTAAACACATCCTACGAACTAGAAGAAAAGGCTAAAAGTTCCCAACATAAAGACATAATAAATGTTTAAGAAAATTGAAATGCTAATTATTCTGATTTGATCACTGTACATTACATACATGCATTAAATTGTCATATTGTCTTAAATACATATAATTGTTATATGCCAATTTATTTTCTAATTTTAAAAAGTTAACTCCTTTCTCTTGGTTGGAGTCTATTCAAGCTAATACTCGGTTTGTCATAGTTATGTGGTTATCTAAAGAAGGTGCAAGATTCCTAGGTCAGAGAGACTGAATCCCTCAGAGATACAGCCTCAGCTATGGTACCATTCTCTTCAAGTGGCTTCCTGAACCATGACCTCCACAGACAATAAAAGAGGCAACTAAGTTTAGGGATTCCTCATCCTTGACAATTGGCAGTGATTATTCTCACCTTTGTATCCCAAGGCTTTATCCTCCAAGGATGTTAGGTTGTCAAGCCAAGCATCCTTAATCAAAACAAACAGACAAAAAGCTTTGAAATGCTTCTAAAATATAGAACTTTCTGAGGCCCAACATGACCTCACTCATCAAAAATTCAACATAAAAAAAACTTCATGTATAAAATCATTAATTAATCATACACATTTACCATTTATACATTTTCGTTGTTTCTAATAGTCATGGAATGCTGCTTCTCTCCATCTGGGGCTTTCCTGAATACCCAGTCAGGCTAGTGGGGCTGAGTCACTGAATGAAACTGTACAATTGACAGCTTCATGGGCAGACGGGGAGGCTACTGAGGTGTGCTGCCATGGAATAGCCAAATCCTCAGCATTCCGAAGAGACCTAAACAATTACCTAAAATTCTCCTCTCAGGAGACAAAATTGGGGGACTGTACTACTTCAAGAGGAATGACTAAGTATGTTTTATTTGGTTAAAATAGGCAATCTTCCTAAGCACAAAAGACAGTTTAGGTTCAGCAGCCAATTCTACCTGAAATTGGCTCCCTCTCTGGCAGTGTAAGTGAGCTTCCATTTGTATGACAGCAGTATCTCCTTCATACTGTACAACGATTCTGATTAGTGTTGCAACCCAGTGTAGGCAGAACTTTCATAACGTTTGCTAAATATAGGAAAGAAAACACCAAACAGGGTGTTGCATGTAGTAACTCTTGTCACTGCAGATATTTTGAGCGGGAAAATATATACAAAGCAAACAAAAACATGTAGAAGTTAAAAGAACTATTTGAGCAAAATGACTGTGAAAAATGACTACTCATACCCTCATTATAAAGGCTACTACTTTCAAAAACCATTTTTAGATATCTAAAAATTTTTAAATGTTTATGTGCATGTGTATGTGTATGTATGTGTGTGTGTTTGTGTGTCTGCAAGTGAATGCCACATATGTGTAGGTGTCACAGAAGACCAGAACTATTATATTCCCTTGAACTTTAGTTACAGGCTGTTATGAGTTGCCCTGTGTGAGTGCTGGGAACAGAACTTGGCGCCTCTATAAGAACAGTGAGCACTGCTAACCATTGAGACATCCTTTTTTTTTTTCCCCTCCAAAAACAAAGGACAAAGTTAAAGTCAAATTATGCCAAACTTATAGTAATAGATATTTTAATTTTGTACTAGAATCATCTTCATTTCAAATTACTTCAAACATGTACATTTGAAACATATATATTTTTCACTATGAGACGTACTTAAGTGAAAAAAAAAACATTTTTCTAATACTTGAATTCCTGAGAAATAATTTTTTACAAATTTTTGTAAGAAAAAATATAGAGCAGTTAACCAGAGGAACAAAACCTCACTTTCCATGTCAACATGTGTTCCTGTTGAGACCATCCTACAGAAAACTAAGTCATAAGAAAGACAGTGGCTTGCTGAACATGTGTGGGCAGTGGGGAGAGAGCCCCTCCTACCTACAGGGAGCCAGCAATAAACACCACAACATAACTCAGCTGGAAAGATCCCTCAAGAAATTAAGACCAATGACTTAAAGGTCTGAGTGACTTGTTCTTGAAATCTAAGGCCCGGTTTTTGACATGCAAATTTTTGTGCAAATGTGCTTCTGTTAGTCATAACAATAACACAGCAATAAAACCACTTTGTGACTTTGAACAAATTGTTTTACAGATAGAGCTGAGCATTTATTCAATCTTTTAAAAATTATCCCTAATTTATGAAGCTCTAATGCTTAGTAAAATATTATAAAAAATTCTGAGTCAAATTTTTAGCAAGAATTTTAAAAATGTGTAAAACATTTCTGCTTTTCGGTGGGATCGACCTACGCGTTAGGGTGCGAGAGCTTGTTTAATGTGTCAGTGATCAGGGACTGGGCTGCAGAGCACTGTCTCTGGCCAACCGTGGCAGACATTTTGTAAAACTTGAAAGGCCTGACCCTTGGTGATCCTCCAAACTTCTGGACACTGGACACTGACAGGGCGTCTTCAGTAAGAATCACATTGGCTTCTGTCAACAATGAAGTGCAGACTTTCTTAGGACTCCGAAAGTTAATGCATTAAAAGTCCTTCCATTTTAAAACATTTTGTTTAATGTCTGAGATTCTATTAAATCTATTCTCAACATTATGCACTAGTTTAAATGAAACACAAGAGAATTGCTTCAAATTTGTTTGTGTATATCCAAGACATGTGCTCCATCACTGATTTTGTGTAAACGAAGAATTCTGACTTGTCAGGGAATTTTCTACCAGCCTCAGTATCTGCTTGCAGGACAAATTGAAGCTTGTTTTTGTTGCCCAGGATGGAGCTGCTGTACTGGTGTTTGCTGTGCCTCCTGTTACCACTCACCTCAAGGACCCAGAAGCTGCCCACCCGAGATGAGGAACTTTTTCAGATGCAGATCCGGGATAAGGCAGTTTTTCATGATTCATCTGTGATTCCAGACGGAGCTGAAATCAGCAGTTACCTGTTTAGAGATACACCTAGAAGGTACTGTCCTTGTAGTGCTTGCTGATCAATATCATAAAAGAGGCTGCATAGAAGACAGTAAGCTTTCAAATGGAGTTCTGGAAGTCAACTTATGAACAGCATTGTGTATTTTCTCTCAGTAAGACAGACATAGGGGCCATGCAATTTCTGCTCACTGGGTGAGGCTGGCTGGGTCTTCTTTGTTGTGCTCTCCTTTTAGGTGCAAGAGGCAACACTGGTATTAGAATTTTGAAATAATTGCTTTGTAATTTCTAGGAGAGTAAAGGATTCTAAGACAAGCTCTGTAGGATTAAACTGAAATTACTTCAACAAGGAGATAGGATGAAATTCTGAGAAACTCAAATACTGAAAAACTGACAACGATCATGTTTTCAATTCTATCATAAGCAACTGGGCTTCTGTTCTGTTTTTAAATATGTCTATCTTTGAAAGTTAGACACCTATGTCATATACACCTATATGATATACTTGAAATAATTATATTTGAAGTTATCAAACTGTCATGCTTTAACATGTTTGCCTTTCATTGTTAATCTTTTGAATTAATAAAAAAGATGTCCATTTAACCTGAGATGGGTTGGCATTCCAAAACATAGAATTGTCCCACATCTTGAACCCACTTTCCAAAGACAGAGGTAAGGGATCTTTATATCACATTTTCAACTTCATGGAGGGAGAATGGTATTCTATACCTCTTCTATTTAATGGCCCCATTATTTCTTCCTCTGATCAAGAATGAGCACAGATGACCTGTTTTCAGAGGTGACTTAGGCATTGTTTGAACCCTGTAATAAGTAACTTGTGTGAAGGGACGCAGCAGAGTAAGAACTGGCTTGAAGTATAAATAATTATGTAGCTTTAAATGGTACTTGGAAGAATGAAGACATGAGATGAAATGTTCACATAGTACATGGAGGAGCTGGCTGCCCTGGTCCTTACAGAGGCTCAGTCTGTGAGAATAAGAAAAGATACACAAAGCCATGTATGACTTCAGAGGAATCCTCAGTAGTAACTGAATTGTCACTGTTAGATTTGAATTGCACTGTTAGATTTGTGTCCTTGAAATATTTTAGTGAAAAAGACCAAACCAAAAACATTCTTTATGTGTGTCTTTCATTTCTCAAATACACTTGGGTTCTGCTCTCTTTGTAGTATTATTTAAATACAGCTTACCAATTATATAATAACATCATTTAAATCAAATAAATGGGGTACCACCTGATCTTCTAAAAATTAAATAAATTGTAGCTTCAAGGGTGGTATTAAAAATGACATTTTTTTCAGAATATGTGCTGTAACATCACAAACTGTGAATACATCTTCCTTCCAACTTCTCTCTTCCATTTACTAATTTTTCATTTTTGTCTTTTTTCCAACAAAACATTTTTAAGGCCCTTTGTATCTACACCCGAGTGAACTGTTTGCTTGTCCTAGTTAGGTAGAGTTGCAGTTCTAAGAAGTGATGTAACTTCAGGTTGGGGTAGACAGTGGCATATGCACACAGCCATGTTGATGTTCTACCTCGGATGGTTGTCTAGAGGAGTAGAAAAAGACACCAAATGTACAGGTTGATCTCATGTTTACATATACACTGTAAGGATGGGTGGCTTGTGTCGCTTGTCCCTCCTCATCCGTGCCTCTCACCCATTTACTTCATGTCTGCCAACCTTACTAGGGATTACATGTCTGAACACACAGACCATATCCTATTACTTCTTATTGTACCTCTGTTCTACATGTGTTTTTTTGCATGCTTAATAATGAATGCATCACATATTACTGGTTCTTGCTTTTTCCTAACTTGCAAGCTTTTTGATGGAAGTGTTACCTTAGGGATGTCCTGATGTATGTGCATAAGGATCACCTTGAGCAATGCACACATCCTCCTGTGTGTTAATAGGTACAGTCTGTCATCACATTACTAACACACCATAAGGAAAGAAACTGCTCTTTGAAAGGGAGAGAACAGCAAACAGATCAGCTTGGTTTTTGCTTCTGGCATTGCTATCCTGTGCTGCTCAAAATCTAAGAAACAAACCATAAAATTCCACACACTATTTGATATTGTGTCTCCTTTTCTCTGTAATATGGAAAGGCTCAGCTTAATATCCTCTCTGCTAAAGTATTTTAAAAAGAGGTTCTCTTCGGAAAATAGTCAGAATTAAATGACAAATATTTTGACATGTGTATTGGTGACCGTGGTAAGTGGTATATCAGACTTCACACAGGAAACAGTTAAATTATTCAGCTGTCTTTGTAGACAATTGTCCAGTATTATTTTTAAGACATTGCATGGGTTTAATGTATTCTTCACTCTGTCCTCTCTTGCTCCACATCACCTGACATCTCTAAATTTATCTCTGAAGAGAGAAGAGAAAAACTTCTATTTTTGTTCAGATTCTATGTATTCAAATAGAAACAGATTCTGGATATAATATCCTTGGGCTAAACTAACCAGATTGTTGTTAAGATTTCCGCGTTAGCTCATTGACTTAGTATTCATTCATTTGAAAATGCCCAGCAAGTACTTGCTCTATGCAGAAATCTGTGCTAGCATGCTGAGCACAGGACATATTACTGTGACAGTGAAAATGCGCCCTAAGTGAGCCTGGGAGAATGTGGGATCAAATTATCACACAGACACATGTAGGCACAAATTGCAGTAAATGTGACAAGTGGAGACCACAGGCCCTGAGAGAGAAGTTGCAAACCTCTTCTGGAATGAGTAAGAAAAAACATTTCTGAAGAAGTAGCATCAAAATATGAGGAGAGCATAGAGGGAGTTCTCAAAAAACACATCTCAAAGACCCAGGAGTGGGAAGTGTTTCAGAGGACACAGAAGTCCAGTGTGGTTACAGTTAAAAAAAAAAAAAAAAAAAAAAAAAAAAAAAAACTGAAGAAATGGAGACAAGGGCAGAGCCTGGTGAGGAAGGCAGGACCTCCCTGACCATGAGCACAGTTAAAGAGTGACCCAAAGCTAAAATCTAAAGTTTTGAAGAGGCTCAAAGCTGAAAAAGAAAATCTGTGTGTTTTATGCAAGTACAATGCAAGGTCTGTAGAGGGGCATGACAATGGTTTTCCTCCCTCTAGGGAAACCTTAGCTTAAATATAAGGGCCTCACAACTGCTCCTGTGCAAAGGATGCTTATGAGTTGTGCTTGGGGAGTGGTGTGGAGTACCTGTGAGAGATAATGAGGCTTAGACATAGGAAAGGAACTCTTGACGTCATCAGTGATCTGTTGATTGGGTTTTTCTCTTCCATTGGGAATGAGAAATTCTACATACTTCATTTTCATCCTGTGGTAACAGTTGGAAAAGGGTGGTTCTTGTTCTGGTCACCCAGTGTTTCACCAGCTTTAGAAACTTGGAATAGGGCTTTGACTAGAGATTGCTCCTGTTTCAATGGAAAGATTAGTTGGAAGTAGTAAAATGACTTAACAGTGGAAATCACAATTGGTTAATTAATTCAACAAATTTTTAAAAATTATTTCAGAGTCTGAGTTTATATCAATGAAATAAATGGCTACCCTCTTGTAGCTGTCTGTCTAGTTGAAGGAGATAGAAAATTTTAAAAGGACTAAATGAAATGTAATACGTTAGGTGCCAATAAATACTTTAAAAATAAAATGAAAGGGACACTCATTAGCGAGAAGGAAATAGTTTACATATGGAGTCCAAGTGGATTCACAATGGTGCTGGAGTAGAGGACTGAAGGAACACTTGAGCACATGCAGGCCTCTGTCTTAAGGACCTCTGTTAGGTGAAGGAGGTGCAGAGTACACAGGCAGGAGCTGACATACATGCTCCACAGACAACAGAGCTCAGAGTGAGATAGTGGCAAGTCACATGCCGTTGACGTTGAGCAGGAAGGGACTTGAGAGATACCATCAGTTCTGTGGGTCTTACACTGTAGCACACAGGTCTCCAAAAGTTTTGAGCCAAGGAAAGCACTGTGTTTGAGGTTTACAAAGTCAGGAACCTGATCAGGAAGCTACAGCAAGTTTCAGGCAAGAGGGACTGAAGATTTAGTGCAGCCAGGAGAAAGCACTAGTGTCTGCATGTATTTCACAGGCAAAGTAAAACAAAACAAAAACAAAACACCAAGAGGGACTCTAAAATGTTCATATGGAGTGACCAGAAGTTGACCTACTGAAAGGAGATGGGATGCAGGAATTCAGATCAGATGCTTCAAGTTTGTTGAAGATGGAAAGAGTTCAGGCTGGAGATTTAAACCTGAGAGTTGTTACCATGTGAGAGGTAAATTCGAGTGTCAGAGGTGATATGAGAGCAAGTACGGGTAGAGAAGAGACATTCCTGTGAAGTCCCGGGCTCACTAGAGGGTCTGGATGGAGGAGAAGTGATCAGAGAGAGAAGAGTAGGAGTTGGGAGCTATGGTCAGCCTGGCATGTGTGTTGGTGGTGGGCATATGGAGAAGAATGACTCAAAGGATGCTGAGCTGAAACAGCATACAAGAAAGGAAGCCCACCCATCTCCTTCACCATAGAGCCTATAAGCTAGCCAGTACCTACAGCAGTTTCCCTCATTTACAAGGTTACAGCCTATGAAAGATAATTAAATAGAATTATAAAAGGAATTTAGAGTTAGAATATGACCATTTTTATGTTACTGATATTTTTATTATCCATGAAATATCTTCTGAGGTACCATGAAAAAATGTCTGAGGTAAAAAACAAAGAACGGAATGTTTTGATTTTCTTTTAAATTTTGTTTTAAAATTTTGAACATATTTAATTCAACAGGACATGTTGGTAATAAATAAATAATAAATATATGTGCTATGTTATCTTGGAAACTAAGGGTATTATGGTTTTAGGACTATGTTGGAAACTGAACTTTTGACACATTAGGTGACATGTTAGAGTACCATCAAGGTGACACAAACAATTGTCAAAGCACAGTGCTATAGGGCACATAGGGAATGCTTAGTGACTGTAACTTTTTTCGTGGTGGGGGCCCTTACAGATGGACAAGAGTTCATCTAGAACTTAGAACTGTTGGCCGAGTCTCCTTTTGTTACCTTCACTGTAGTTGTTGATATTAAGTTTGCTGCCTATTTGCATTTGGGCTTTAAACTCATGGACATTTACACTTTTGTTTTCTCTGAAAAGTGTTAAATGAGTAAAACTGAAAACCAAGTGGCTTTCCTGGTAAGTCTTGATTGTTGTTATTAGAATCATCACAGCGTCTGAACTTTCCCATAGGTATTTCTTCATGGTTGAGGAAGATAACACCCCACTGTCAGTCATAGTGACACCTTGTGATGCACCTTTGGAGTGGAAGCTTAGCCTCCAGGAGCTGCCTGAGGAGTCCAGTGCAGATGGATCAGGTAAGCAACAGGATCCACCTAGCCTCAGAGCTCTGAAAGATGGTCGAAAGCCCTCTGAAACACACAGCCTTCTGCAAGTAAGGGAAACAACCCAGTTACACATGTGTACCTGGAGCCTGAATTGGGAAAGGCATGAGAGGATGCTGATCTAAGTAAAGAAAAAGAGGCAAATGGGGATGTGGAGATGAGCAGTTTGGACCACCTCTGTGTCTTCAGGCCTGTCTGCTTACTTGCAGCATCTGAAACACTAGGTGCTTGAGATCAGCCTCAGATGTTCATTCTGGCTTAGTGGTTGTGGGGTTTAAAATCTCTCCATAGTTGGTGTTGAGGTTCAGCCAAGGTGAAGAATGTCTCATCTCTAGGGAATAAAGGATGCATGCAAAGAAGTAGAGAGGCATTTAGTAGTGTTTAATAGCCACAGTGAAAAGCAAGTTAGTAGAAAAAAAAAAAAAGATTAGTCACCTAAAGACGATGGAGAGGATAAAAAGTAAGTAGAAGACATTCAATGAAAAACAGCTATGGCTCCTTCTAAGGCCACCTTAACTTAAAGATAAAGGCCTGCTAGATGCACCTATCAGAAGGATGCTTGTGAATTATAGTACTTGGGCAATTTTGCAAGAGTCCATGGGCAAGCAATAAGACTTATAGCACAGGATCTCTGACATTAACAGACGTGGTAGTACTATTCTTCCCAGAATTGTAGAATAAGTTAATTTTTCACACTTTTAACTTGTGATAGTAAGCTGGGAAACAGTTGCTCACTCTGCTCACCCAGTGTTCCACCAGATTCTAGAAAATGTATGCTTATATCTGCATAGTGTTGATGTTAACAATAGCAGAATATTTTGTTAATGGAAAAAAATAGATGTCCTTTGTATTATCTTGGGAACCAATTCTGAACAGAGTTCCTTAAACACCCTAGTACTGGTGCTTTATAAACTATATTTTAATTAGGTCATCCAGTTCTACTAACAGTCATAAAATTAGAATAAAGGATGACCATTTGTAGGTAACATATTTGAATCATTTTGATTCACATCAGATTAACAGTCTCTAAAATATTTAGTCTTTGACCTAACTTTTCCTCTAACTGGATTCTGTACCAAAGAAGAAATTTCTTGCTCATATATGGGCATCCATTTACAATAATAAAAGGTAAACCAATAGTATTATCTTATGACATAAGAAAAAGTAGGGTTCTAAAACTAGAGAGTTGTCTAGATTCATATATGTATGGCAATATATTTTATTAAGTTATTATTTGCCCCCCCAAAAGACTGGATGGAAGTCCAGGAGCAAGAAGCGACTCGGTGGTGAGTAGTCACTGACTGCATGCTCATCTTGCTTCCATTGGTGCCATTGTTTCTGTTAGGAATATGTCATCCCTTTGACATGACTGTAAGATGTTTAAAAACACAGTCTAAGGCTGGCAATCTACAGTAACATGCCACTTATTCTTCTCCCTTGTTCTCCAGGTGACCCAGAACCATTTGACCAGCAGAAGCAGCAGATGACTGATGTGGAGGGCACAGAACTGTTCTCCTACAAGGGCAATGATGTAGAGTATTTTCTGTCTTCAAGTTCGCCATCTGGTTTGTATCAGTTGGAGCTTCTTTCAACAGAGAAAGACACACATTTCAAAGTATATGCCACCACCACTCCAGAATCTGATCAGCCATACCCTGACTTACCATATGACCCCAGAGTTGATGTGACCTCCATTGGACGTACCACAGTCACTTTGGTCTGGAAGCCAAGCCCCACAGCCTCTATGTTGAAACAACCCATAGAGTACTGTGTGGTCATCAACAAGGAGCACAATTTCAAAAGCCTCTGTGCAGTGGAAACAAAGATGAGTGCAGATGATGCTTTCATGGTGGCACCCAAACCTGGCCTAGACTTTAGCCCCTTTGACTTTGCTCATTTCGGATTTCCAACAGATAATTTGGGTAAAGATCGAAGCTTCCTGGCAAAGCCTTCTCCCAAAGTGGGGCGTCATGTCTACTGGAGGCCCAAGGTTGACATTCAAAAAATCTGCATAGGAAATAAAAATATTTACACAGTCTCTGACCTGAAGCCCGATACCCAGTACTACTTTGATGTCTTCATGGTCAATACCAACACCAATATGAGCACAGCTTATGTGGGTGCCTTTGCCAGGACCAAGGAGGAGGCAAAACAGAAGACAGTGGAGCTCAAAGATGGGAGAGTCACAGATGTGTTTGTTAAAAGGAAGGGGAAAAAATTCCTACGGTTTGCTCCAGTCTCCTCTCACCAGAAAGTCACCTTCTTTATTCACTCTTGTCTGGATGCCGTTCAAGTCCAAGTGAGAAGAGATGGGAAGCTGCTTCTGTCACAGAATGTGGAAGGCATTCGGCAGTTCCAGTTAAGAGGAAAACCCAAAGGAAAATACCTCATTCGACTGAAAGGCAACAAAAAAGGAGCATCAATGTTGAAGATACTGGCTACCACCAGGCCCAGTAAGCATGCATTCCCCTCTCTTCCTGAAGACACAAGAATCAAAGCCTTTGACAAGCTACGCACATGCTCTTCAGTCACAGTGGCTTGGCTTGGCACCCAAGAAAGAAGAAAGTTTTGTATCTACAGAAAGGAAGTGAGTGGAAATTACAGTGCAGACCAGAAGAGAAGAGAACAAAACCAGTGCCTAGGACCAGACACCAGAAAGAAGTCAGAGAAGGTCCTTTGCAAATACTTCCACAGCCAAAACCTGAAGAAAGCAGTGACTACAGAGACAATCAGAGATCTGCAGCCTGGCAAGTCTTACCTGCTGGATGTTTATGTCGTAGGACATGGGGGACACTCCGTGAAGTATCAGAGTAAACTTGTGAAAACAAGGAAGGTCTGTTAGTTACCTTGAGTGAAGATCAGTAGAGCTCCAGGAGAGAGAGGGAACCACACTGCCTGTAACTGACTACTCTCGTGATGAACAGAAGATGTTCTTGAAAGAAAGGGTAACAACATGTGTACATTGATGTCTGGCTAATGTAACATGGAGACTTGTATTCACGCACACCTGTGGTACTTAGGGTCCATCTGTCTAGTGCTGATTAGTGTCAAATGAAGAAGGTATCTCGATGGCTACTACCCCTTGTTTTGACCATTGCATGAACTGCTTCTAAATTATTTTATTACCTAAAATTTAAAAAAAAAATGCCATTCATTGCACACATTCACAAATGCAAATAATTTCTCTCTATAGATGTTAAGGGAAATTTATATATAAATATATAAATATAAATTATTTTATAAAGTCGGTGTTAAATGTTGGTGTTTCTATTTGTTCTTTCTCTGTTAAAGTATAGATCTAATCTAAGATCATATCATCCTCTAAGCAGTAATATTGTTGTAAATTCTTATTTGTTCAGTAAAATGTTTAAATGCTGTCTGTCTGTATCTCATGTAAAAATTTGATATACATTATATTCATGTACATAAAATTAAGAATATTAGATTATTACACTGTTCATTTTCCCAGGCAGTACTGTGGTATATTTAATTGCTTATCTGTCCTTAAAACTGTGCTTTTCTGTAAGTTGGCACCAAAATTTAGTCCTATTTAGTAGCTAGGAAGGAATGTTGCCTCTCTTGACCTTTACTTGCATCAAGAGCCAGTTATTCGAGTCTGGATTTAGGAACTCAGTGGGAGCTGAAGAGCGGTAACAGGCTTGTCTGAGCATGGCACAAGCCAAACACTATCAACCTGCTAAGCAATCATTTTAAACATCTATTTTCCATTTGCTTAAATTTTGGCAAATCTTTTCACCGCTAGCTGAAGCAAGTGAGAAACCTTGATTAGGACTTTCATCAGTCACAACACAACACTACATCCGCTGCTTACAAGATTTACAAAGCACTGCTACAGGTAATTTTGAGTTTTCAACTGTTTTTAAAGGTAATTTTAGTGTAAGAAACAAGTCTAACAGATAACACCTACAGGCTCTACCAAGGGAACATGAGGACCCGTTCATCCTCAACAGATTGTACTTGGAGATCCCAAGGTGTCATGTGCACAAGAGCAAGATTCAGAAATACTTGTAATTTTTGGTCACCTAAAACAATATGACTTTAGGAGGGTGTTACTATCCACTATCCCCTTTCCCATTGATAAAGCTGAGAAAGTAGTAGAAGTAGATGCAATGATACTGTAAAATACCTTCTGTCATAAGAAGTTGCCATTTGCAAAATCCTGACTCTAAACCCTTATGTTCTATAGCTCCAGTGGGGACAGGCACACTGGTTCCTCTCTTTGCTGTCCACTGCATGCTGACACAGCCTTTGATGGCGAGAGTTTACCAGCAGCATTGCTGTGGAGTGTAGGACTACTGTGGCTGAGACAGGGCCACTTACAGCTCCCTATGACATGTACTCTGCTCACCTTAAGAGAAAATACGACTGTTTTGACACATCTGTAACTCCTCGGCAGTAACTTTCAGCCTATTGATTCATCCATGCAATGCAGGAACAACATCTGAAATAATTTTTTGAAAGCTGATGACTCTGTACCCAGTGCTTTATTTAAGCAGCTTCAATAAAAGGAGAAACTGACAAATTAACACCCAGAGAGATTATATTCAGCTATAAACATGGGAGAAATAGCTTCCTAATGTTGCTGAGCAACTTGTAAGTGAGACTACAGGGAATCAGATTACTGTTGCTTTGAAGTTCTGAGATCTTGGATATTGCCTAACTCTCAGCATCCAGAAACCAGGGAGAGCTGATCTAATCAAGCTTTGAGTTTTCTGCTAGGTGTGATGGCGGTTTCTTCATATTGTGGACAAATACAAGAATCCTCTAATGACCCTAGAGGAATACTTGCCTTTTAAAACCAAGGCAAATTAAACACACATTATGAAATGTTTACTGCTCCTAACAAAAAGAAAACCCATGAAAATCATGCCTTGCTACTCACTGAAGCACTAAGATTTCAAGAACATCCAGGAAGATTAGGGACAAGAAAGACTCATTCGTTCACATTTTAGAAATAGCTACAAGCTTCAAAGCCTGGCCTATGCTAATCTCTGAGTGAACAATACATACTGAGGGAGATGATGTCCAATGTCGTGTGTAGATAGATATTGAGAAGAAAAGGTTTTAGCTCATTATTTTTCCTTTCCAAGCACAATGACAGAGAAAGAACAAAACATATTTAAAACAAAAGAAATAAAAATAGAAAAGTTTTGCCCAAATGTGTACCAGGGAACAGAGGCAGACAGAGTTTTGTGAGTTTGAGTTCATCCTGGTCTATTTAATGAGTTCCAGGCCCACTAAAGACTACAAGGTGAGACTTGGTCCAGAAAAATGAAACAAAGCAAAACAAACAAATAGTTTTATAGTTGAAAGAGTTAAGCAAGTTACGATGGAGACTCCAAAATGCTTTCCAAATAAAAACCATCAATTTTTGGTTGGAAAAATGTTCATTTGCAGATTAGTTTTTAAAAGTAGTCTTTTAATGCAATTATTCTTAAGTTTCTTAAGAACTGTGATATCTATAATTGATCACTTCAAAGTTGTAAGTAAAGAATTTTGAAGACGAAAAATTTCTAATGTATGTTTGCATACACAAAGTTAAGATTAGAAGTTTATTAGTCTATTTATTAATGTGTATGCAAACATACATTAAAAATACTTTGTCTCCAAAACATGTAACAGAATTTTAAAAATTAATTTGTAATCAGTATGCAGATATTTTATGTGTATGAATTCTGCATGCATATCTCTGTACCAAGTGTGTGCCTGGTGCCTATGGAGTCCAGAACTGGGTGTGAAACCCTGAGGACTGTGGATACAGATGGTTGTGAGCCACCATGTGGGTGCTACGAAACAAACCTCAGTTCTCTGGAAGAGCAGCCAGTGCTCTTAATCACTGAGCCATCTCTCCAGGCCCTAAATCAGTTTTTAAACATGCATTCAAAGATTAGATAGAGCTATTAGGACATATGCAATGCTTGATTTGTTGCCCAAAACACATCTGCAGTTACTATTTCTATGTCCTGAATAGTCAAGTGGAATGATGAGAGTTCAGTTTAAACTCATGAATTTTAGAATTCAAGGTACACTTAATTCTTCTTTAAAAAGTTTAAAACCTGTTTTTTTGTATATGTGTAGATGTTCCGTGTGCATACATGTTTCTTGTGTCTGCAGAAGTTTAAAGAGGGCATTGGATCCCTTGGAACTGGAGTTGGAGATGGATGTGAACTGACATAAGGATTTGGGGAATTGAACCTGGGTCTTCTTGGAAGAGCAGCAAGTGCTCATATCCATGAAGCCTTCTCACCAACCTGATAACTTAATTTTTATTGATTACTTTGTGAGGCTTGAGGGTAGGTACACCCAGTAAAATCATACAGGAATACATTTTGACATACAGTTTAGTGATTGGGCGGAGTTTAATCCAGGATCCCTTCCAGCACTTTGCTAGGTAAAGCAGCCCTGCCATGTGCCTTACAATGTGGCCTACTCAGGACACTCACCGGGTTTTTTTGTTTTTTTTTTTTTCACTCTTCCAACACCTTGTCAACAGTTCTACAGATATCTAGCAATGATATCACATTTTACAAGGAGGAAAGTGAAGTCTCCCCAGGACTGGAAGCCAGATTCCTTTATTCCCAACTTACTGCTTTCTTGGGACTTGGTTTTAAGCATGAGTTTGCTTTAGGAAGCATACAGTGGCTTATCAAGTTTATTTCTACAGACCAGCTGGCTGAACAGCAAAACAAAACAAAAAACTTGCTGGCTGACTTGAACTAACTCATTGGGAAATCACCATGGTCACTTCCTTTCCCATCTTAATAAGATATCATAGAAATAAAATCTGCTGAGAACCTGCCCTCAGTTTCTCTCCCCAGGACCAAGCTGATGTGACTCCTTGCAGATGTCAGCTGTCATCTATTTGTCATTTTCTGGGTGGCCTGGGAAGCACCAGGGCACTTTCACCACTGGTTTTCCCCAGGGAGTTTTGCTCAGAAGAATATACAGTGTTATCTCAGCCTTTATTCTTGGTTTGAAAACAGGAAATACCAGAAAGAAGAACAGCCCAAACAATGGAGAACAGAAAGAAGGAGAGGTTTATCCAATTTCCTTCTCTCAGAGGCCCAGGTGATGAAGAGAAGTGAAAGTTATAAGGCAATTCTGGTTTATTAAGATTTTACATCCTGTCCTACATGCAACTCACACTGGAAATTCTGATCCAAATCACCATCCTCTGTTAAAACTATATCCTACTGACAGAAACTTTTCATTTTCTAGGTGTGCCCAATGTGTGTGTAAACATGATTGGCTTACGTTCTCTTGACACCTTTCCTTTTCAATCATGAAAAATATTCTTATCTATTTAGGTCATTCAGAACAGCCTTTCACAGCCAGCCTATATTTATTTCACAGATAGTTTTGTAATAGTCTTCTCACTTACAAATGGGAAAGGTTGTTGATGCACTGCCTAGAAAAATAATTGGCCCAAAATTGAAGAACTGAGTCATAGGTATACCCACACTACTTCACTATCCCTATGTAGGTCTCAATACAGACAGGAAGGAACCCGCTTTGGTGTGGAAAGGGATCCTGGGTCCCTGTCAAATCAGAGGATCTTCATACTACTCTGCACTACCATGTTTTCACAGTTGTAGGGATTACATCCAGAGGCATTACAGACAAGGATGTTACTGGAACGTAGCCACTATTCACTATGCTGCCCCAGAGAACTTTACTGGAAAATAGGTGTTCCTGAAACTTATTAGAAATGTGTTTTGAGACAAAGCCAAGGGCAGACAGATAAGACAGTCTCTCAGAACAGAGTTTTGCCCCAAGAGATTAGATGAGAGAATTATATCTGAGTAAACACAAAGATGTAAATCAGAGAGGTTGGAGGAGATCAATGCTGATTGAGGGTGACCGGATGCAGATAGTGCGGTCTAAAAACCAAGACCAAACTGAAAAAGCAACTGGAATGAGCCTGCTGTTTTTCAGGTTGGCCCTAGCAGAAAACTGGGCTTTTTAAGCAGTAGTTTCAAATCAGAGTCTCAGGGTTGATTTGCATTTGCCTGATGAATAAGGATGCTGAACTTTTCTTTAAGTGCTTCTCTTTCATTCAAGATTCCTCTGTTGAGAATTCTCTGATTAGCTCTGTACCCCATTCTTTAATTAGGTTATTTGGTTTGTTGGTGTCTAACTTCTTGAGTTCTTCATATATTTTGAATGTTACCCCCTATCAGATGTAAGGATTTTTTCTTTTTCTTTTACCCAGTCTGTAGGTTGCCATTTTGTCCTATTGACAGTGTCCTTTGCCTTACAGAAGTTTTCCAGTTTCATGAGGTCCCATTTATCAATTGTTGATCTTAAAGCCTGAGCCATTGTGTTCTGTTCAGGAAAAAAAAATCCCTGTGACAATGCATTCGGGCCTATTTCTCATTTTTTTCTTCTATTAGATTCAATGTATCTGGTTTTATGTTGATGTCTTTGATCCATTTGGACTTGAGCTTTTCACTCTCTACCTCCCTCTTTCTTGCTTCTCTCCCTTTCTCTCTCTCCCTCCCTACCTTCCTTATCTCTCTTTTTCCCCTTTCCCCCTCTTCCTCTCTTTTTATTCTTTTCCTCCTCACTCCACCTTTTCACAAACTTCCTAAAATTAGTATCCACTCAAATTATCATGATTTGGAAATAAGAAAATATGTAGTTCTATTATTTAATTGCCTCTTGGTATAATCTCTCCAACTGTGAAAACATGGCAGCACAGGATAATATAAGCAGTTTTCAGGGTGAACTTTACAAACCCCCAGGTATACATAATTAATCATTATTCTAAGAAGTTTTTGCTTCTGAGAAAAATTATCTATACCAAGCATATAGTACTTGAAACACAGAAGGCTGATTGAGGTATTCTAAAAAATGCACCCTGAACAGTCAAGGAAGACTTAGCATAGGACTGCTTTCATCACACTGGCTGGAATAGTCACACAGTGCTAGTCAGACACCCCACGAAGAAGGGGAAGGTCTTTTCTGAATATTCTTTTTACCTGGATCTGGAGAAGCTATTCTTTTTATCTGGATCTGAGGGCTAAGAACATTGGCTATTCTTCTAAAGTACCTGAGTTCAATTTCCAGCACCTACATGGCAATTCACAACCATTTGTAACTCTGGTCTCACATCCACCACTCTTTTTCAGTCTTTGCAGTCACCAGGCACGAATGTGGTGCACCAACATTATGCAGACAAAACATCCATACACATAAAATATATTAATTTAAAATTTGTCTGAATGAAAAATAACTACATTATGACTTAGCCATTCCCATAGTAATGACAATAGGCACAGATAGCTACAAGCAATTAACAGCACCTCTGTAGTCCAATGCTTGGTTTCCATGTGGGTCAGCAATAGTTAAACTTTAGAGCAAGCTTTCTGCATTTTCTGGATAAGGTAAGAGCTTTAAGTAGGACAAACAAGCACACATACATTTGCTTAAATAGAGAAATAACATCCCAGCCATTTTATCATGACAAGTGTTTTATAAGCCAATTAATTAGTAGCATTAACTCTCTATCTCCTTACTAGTGTAAAGCTTGCTATTTCTGTCTCCCAGCTGACAGGTACAGGCTGATGAATTTCTCAGCCTTTCACCAACACAGAACTCAATGCTTGGGTACCGGGAAATGACAGACATGTGAAAGAAAGGTACTGAGTCACAACACAAACAGTTCATTGCTGCACATGTCTGAGTGACTGACGACAGACTGGCGCTTCAGTACAGCTGTAGGGTGCACATACGGAGCTGCTCTAAACGTCAAACACCAGCCCATTAGTCACTCCCATGGACAGGCATTCCAGGAGGCGCAACTTGAAGTGGGCAAACATGTACTGTGTTCTACAGATTTGGGTACCAAAACATACAGAACATTCATGCTCTGCTGTGAAAATCTGGGAGGAGCAGAACTACTGTTTTTAAGAGTTCTCAGATTGCTGATTGGCCTTTGTAATGCTCGCTCTGACTTTCACAGTCCTCATGGCTTACCCATATTAAAAGAGGAAAATATTCCTTTATTCTGCTGAGCTTTCTTTTTCTTGCTAAAGTTATGCTTCTTAATAAGAGAAAGGAGAGTGGTAGAAATGAAATTTTGGGTTTTTTTTTAAGCTTCTGGGAGTTAAATTTCATTATTTGTAAAATGAGGACAGTGATGGTCATCATGTTTCCTTCTGGGAAAAGCAGGGGAAACAAAGTTCATACTGAGTGCTGAACATTTGAATCACACTAGTTCAGTGCTCATGGCAATGATCAGATGATTAGATGCGGCCGGGGTTACATTCTTATTTACCAAAAGGAAAGAACAAAGAAATGGTAGGATGTGCCCAAGGCCACAGGTTAAGATACAGTAGTATCAGGATGTGTGAGATTCTTCTGGCTCTGAGCATGTGCATCTCTCTGTCCACCCCTATGGTTATAAGTGTTAGTACTTACTCATGAGTCAGAATTTCATTAGGATAGGATGCTGAGAAGTCATATGAAAGAAGAACAAACTAGCATGCTTGAAGTTTGCCCTGCACATTGACACATCTGTGAGAGGAATGAATGTGGGCAAGCCGAAACAGAAGAGAAACCATTGACAAATGGTTGCTGAGTTCTTCATACTGTATAGAATTTTACTATCTTATATTGTGTCATATGCTACCAAAATAAAATTGTTTGGTACTTGATTTTGTCTATTAATCTACAGAATTTGCTGTGATTCTCACATATAGTGTGAATGTCTGTGATATGTATAAATAAAGGTTTCATTAATACTGTGCTCAATACACAAACAGATGTCTGCGGTTGTCCTTGTTTCTGTCTCACTGTGTGCATATTGCTGTTCTCTGTTGCTGCTTTCTTTAATGGAAGGTATTTGGGGGCTTTTTACTACACAGCTACCAAGCCTTGTGTTGAGTACTTTATCTTGAGCTGAAGCATTGTATCTTTGATCCATGTGACAAACTTCTGAGGTAGATTCTATTGGTTTCTGTATTTTACTGCTAAAGAAACTGAGATCGGAGCAGAAAGGGTTTGTAGCCCCATGAGGAGAGCAACAATACCCACCAACCAGAGCTCCCCAGGGTCTAAACCACCAGCCTGGGAGCACATAGGGAGGGACCCATGACTCCACATGTACATGTAGGGGAGGATGGCCTTGTTGGACATAGGTGGGAGAGGATATCCTTGGTCCCATGAAGACTGAACACCACCGAGTGGGGGGAAATTTGAGGGTGGTGAGGTGGGAGTGGGGTGTAAGTGGGGCCACATCCTCATAGAAACATGAGGAGGGGGGATGGGATAGGAGGTTCCCCGGTGGTGGGGGGAATGGGGGTAAGGGGATAAAATCTGAAATGTAAATATAATATTCAATAAGATTTAAAAAAAAAGAAACTGAGATCAGAGTGGTTGTGTAACTTCCCAAGTGCCTGCTGCTAATAAGAGAGTTGGCCATAGTCAAACCCTATTATTGGTTGCAAAGCCAACACTGGATAAACTGGTTTTGATTCACTTCCTTGGGAAATGATCATCCAACTGCCTACCATTAAACTACTAGCTCTGTTTGTTAGGCCACTTACGTTTCTATAGGGCTTTCTTGGATGACCCATCCCAAGCTTGTTGGTGATGTTCTCATTTCCTTTATTGTACCTTTGTCCCCAAATACATTCTTCCATGCTTGATCATGCTCGATTAAAGAAGCTGTCACACACAAACACTGCTTTGATCTAGGCTGAACTTTTTGGCTTGCATGGAAAAGGAAAAGGCTGGAGACAGAATTTAAGCACAGCCTTTGTGGCTTCTGAGTCAGTCACTGTGGTTTAACGGGTTACTTTTTCTGGAAAATGATAAAGAGTGGATGCTGACACACTGCTGCCTCTCTTTCCCTCCCCTATTGTAAACCTTTTTGATTGCTGATGTGTGGATTCCAGTCTACACTGGAGCACTGAGCAGAACCTGGGCAGCAGTTCTGCACCCAATCTCACAAAACCCAGAGGAAGTGGGGCACCCAGAAGCTCTAACCTGGGCGGTATCTTAGGTAAGAAGACAGCAACACCCACCCCAAATGGAGTAACTGGGACCCACTAGGAGCCAGGAAGTCATTCCTGGCCTGGAGCACTGGTTCCTTCCTGTCTGTGCTTGAGCACTGAGCAGATTTTGGGAGAGCCCAGTAGTAACACCCATCCCACACAGTTCTGATACAACCAAGATAATAGGAAGGACAGGCTCCAGTTAGAGACAGAGCAGGTAGCACTAAGGAGATCCAGATGGCGAAAGGCAAGCACAAGAACATAAGCATCAGAAACCCAGGGTACTTGGCATCATTAGAACCTAGTTCTCCCAAACTAGAAAGTCCCATATCACTAGGAAAGCAAGATTCAGATTTAAAATCACTTCTAATGATGATGATAGAGGACTTTAAGAAGGACATAAATAATACTCTCAAAGAATTTGAGGAGAACACAGGTAAACAGGTGGAAGCCCTTAAAGAGGAAACACAAAAATCCCTTAAAGAACTACGAGAAAACACAAGCAAACAGGTGAAGGAATTGAATGCTGATGTGTATGTAGTAGATATGTACAAACGTCATCACTGCCACTAGTGTCATAAAACTTGACTCTTTACTTTCATTCTTCTCCACAAAGAAATTTATTTTAACAATTCAACAAGAATTCTGATACTTTTCCCTTCTTCACACACACACACACACACACACACATTGCAATTTTAACATATATAAAATTATACTAAATAGATAGTTCTTCCTCTGAATTTTCCATTTTTACATGATATTTTAACCCATAGTCTATTCCAGTTTGATTTCATTTTTAAACAGTTTTTTTCTGCCTTCTATTCTCATTCATGAAGGTGTGTGTTATGTGATCACATGGTTGAGACGTGAATCAGTCACACTTCTAACCAATCTCTCCTATGCTCAGTTTGGTTCAGAAGCTTCTTCTGCAGAGAATTAAACTACTTCTAGAACCTGCTTTTGTTTTCAGTCTTTTAGCATCTTGGTGATTCTTAAAATCAGACTTCTGTGCTCAGATGCCAAATCTAAGAAAATCACTTGAAAGCCCTAGTTCAACCATTTTTACTTTAACATTTTCATTACTTTTTTGACTGGGGTGATCCTGTGTCTCTGGATCATACTAATAAAGTAGGCATTTGGGATGTAAAGCTGACACTCTAGGTTCTCATATCTCCTGTATGCATGTGACTTAGAAGTTGAGGGAAAAGCAGGCCACGCCCTGGCCTCTCATTTACCATTCACAAGGCCTCTATGTTACACCCAAATACATTCTAGTAAGGGCAAAACCATTGTGTTTTTTCCATTTTATTTCATTGTGGCAAAACACTCAATGTGAGATCTAGACTCTTAATGTTTTTTTTTTCACTTTTTCATTTATTTAATTTATTTTTTTATTGGATATTTTGTTTACATTTCAGATGCCATCTCCTTTCCCCATTTCCCCTCCCTAGAAAACCCCTATCCCATACCCCCTTCTCCTTTTTGCTTTTATACAATTTTTTAAATGTCAACCAAAGGCTTTATAAGTTTGGTAATGCTCAATATCAATCAGAAGTGTAACCTAATACCCAATCTAGATATATCAACTATCTTTGACTGGTGGAGACATGTGAACATCTGCCTCCATGTCTGGCCCCCATCTCTCTTTCTCTCTCATCACCTAGCTCCTCCTCCTCTTCTCCTCCTCTCTGTACTCCTCCCACCTTAGCTCCTCCTATATATTACCCTTCCTGTTAAAATAAAACTTTTCTCTCAAAATACAGTTAGAGCATAACTATACTAATTTATGTCAATAAGGTGCAAGATAGACCTAATATTCAGTCCATCATTTTGTTGACTAAGCAGACCCTCTGTCATCTCTCCTAAGTAAAAGACTTAGTTCCAAACCTGGCTTTTATTTTTCTTGGCTTTAGAATGAATGTCAGCTGAAACCCATCCTCTCAAATCTTTTCTCTGAAAGTAAATAGCAAGGATTGGCTATGAGACTATAAATTTTCAACCCCATCAGAAATCCAGAATGACTGAGTTAACTGAAATTATGGGAAGCACAAAGCATAGCTTCTAAAATTTAGCCAATTTATAGAGACTGCTGAACACCTGGACAGTCCCTATACTACAGAATGTTGGAGCATCTGATCTTCAGCCTTCTGGCCCAGGATCATCTGACAGACCTAATGATGCAGAATTATTGAGGGCTGATTACTCTGTCTTGGCAGATATAATCAGTTGACTATTCTTCAAGTGTGTCCTTTTCTGGACAGTAATTTGTCTGTAGATGGAAAGAGGCAATTTTTGCCTAGTGGCTGTCTCACCACAATTGGAATAACTCCAAAGATGCTCAATTTCTTCTTAGAATCCAAGACAGAAAGCTGTCAGGAGCAGACAGGTCTCTAATCAAAATAAACATTAATACAGACATGTTTGTAACGTCAATTCTGTGGATTTATGATGTTTTGAAAACCAACTATCCACGTAAGACAATCTGCACTGTTGTCTGTTAACTCCTCTCAGCTATTTCTAAATAAAATATAGAAAACTCCCTAACAATAAACTCAAAGCCATAAATTTGCTATAGGCCCTTAACTCACAGTCTAATCATCTCAAATAAGTTAAAAAAGTTAAAAAAGGACTGGGTCTAAGCCTTGTATTCCTAAATGTGTTATACAGGCACAATGCCTATGAGAGTAACAATATTCATCTCACTTTTCTGTCCATAAGAAACTTGTACAAATGAATACCTTAAATTTGAAATCAAAGTAAATTTTATACCATTTAAGAAATTATAACTTCATCTTAATAACAATTATACATATTTCTACCAATAGATTATGGCTATGCAATAAATCCTAGCGAATCCTCCCTGTTCCACAAAAACCACTACTTTTCCCTAGAAAGACAGCTCAATATTAACCACCTCAGTCCCCAAGCCCAGGGAATAGGGGCGCCGACTCCTCATTAACTTCTTCAAGCTGATTATGGGTGTTGAGATATTAGAAGAGGGGTTGGGGGAAGAATAAATTGATAAGCCTCTGACACTGTCTTCACTGCATCCAGCTGGAATTCCAGGACATCAGAGGTTTGAGCAGGTCTGCTCAGCTTGCCTGATGAGTATACACCAAGGCTATGTATTCTGCAACATACAATTCTAAAAACAAATTTTACTGTCAAGATAATTGTTTGTTTGAATTCTGGAATCTAGTCTTCTGGCTGCCTGCCTCTATCATGTCTAATCCATATAATTCTTGGCATTTCTATGAAGGTGTACTCCCACCATCCTCCCATTTTTGCCTTCCTGCTCTCAAATTTCTCAACACTAGGAATCCAAACTTTCAGGCATCAAGACCCTCCACTTCCACTGATGCCTAACCCCTTACCCCACTCCAATTACTATGAGGGTGTGTTCCCACCATCCTCTCATTCCCACCTGCCTGCTCTTGAAATTCCCCAACACTAGGGAATCCAAACTTTCAGGTACCAAGGCTGTCCACTTCCACTGATGCCTGGCAAGGTCACCCTCAACTACCTATACAGGTGGAGCCATGAGTCCCTCCTTTTCTGTTCTTGGGCTAGAGATTTTAGAATGGCTACTCCAGCTTGTTTCTTAGGACCATTTGCTTTAAAAAAATTTTCCAGCCTTTTATTCTAAGGTAAAGTCTGTCTTTGTACTGATGTGGGTTTCCTGTATGCAGTAAAATGCTGGGTCCCATTTATGTATCCAGTCCATTAGTCTATGTCTTTTAATTTGGGAATTGAGTCCATTTATGTTTAGAGAGATTAAGTAACAGTGATTGTTGTCTCCTGTTATTTTTGTTATTAGAGGTGAAGTTATCTTTGTGAGGCTATCTTCTTTTGGATTTGTTGGAAGAGGGTTACTTTCTTGCTCTTTCTAGGGTATAATTTCCCCCCTTGTATTGGAGCTTTCCTGCTATTATCCTTTGTAATGCTGGGTTTGTGGAAAGATATTGTGTAAATTTGGTTTTGTTGTGGAATGTCTTGGTTTCTCCATCTATGGTAATTGAGAGTTTTGCTGGGTATAGTAGCCTGGGCTGGCATTTGTGTTCTCTTAGGGTCTGTATGACATCTCTCCAGCATCTTCCAGCTTTTATAGTATCTGGTGAGAAGTCTGGTATAATTATGATCGGTCTGCCTTTATATGTTACTTGGCCTTTCTCCCTTATTGCATTTAATATTCTTTCTTTGTTTTGTGCACTTGGTGTTTTGATTATTATGTGATGGGAGGTATGTCTTTTCCGGTCTAGTCTATTTGGCGTTCTATAGGCTTCTTGTATGTTTATGGGCATCTTGTCTTTAGATTAGGGAAGTTTTCTTCTATAATTTTGTTGAAGATATTTACTGGTCCTTTAAGTTGGGAATCTTCACTCTCATCTATATCTATTATCCTTAGGTTTGGTCTTCTCATTGTGTCCTGAATTTCCTGGATGTTTTGTGTTAAGAACTTTTTGCATTTTCTTTGACAGTTGTGTCAATATTTTCTATGATATCTTCTGCACCTGAGATTCTCTTCTCTATCTCTTGTATTCTGTTGGTGATGCTTGTGTCTATGACACCTGATTTCTTTCCTAGGTTTTCTATCTCCAGGGTAGTCTCCCTTTGTGATTTCTTGATTGTTTCTACTTCCATTTTTATGTCCTGGATGGTTTTGTTCAATTCCTTCACCTGTTTGCTTGTGTTCTCTTGTAATTCTTTAAGGAATTTTTGTGTTTCCACATTAAGGGCTCCTACCTGTTTACCTGTGTTTTCCTCAAATTCTTTGAGAGTGTTATTTATGTCCTTCTTGAAGTCCTTTATCATCATCATTAGAAGTGCTTTTAAATTTGAATCTTGCTTTCCTGGTGATATGGGAAATTCAGGACTTTCTTGTGTGGGAGAACTAGGTTCTAATGATGCCAAGTACCCTGGGTTACTGATGTTTATGTTCTTGCGCTTGCCTTTTGCCATCTGTATCTCCTTAGTGCTACCTGCCCTGTCCCTGACTGGAGCCTGTCTTTCCTATTATCTTGGTTGTATCAGAACTTTGTGGGGTGGGTGTAACTACTGGGGTAAGCACTGGGGCCCAAAATCTGCTCAGTGCTCAAGCTCAGACAGCATACTGCCTGAGTTAGAGCACCTGGGATCCCCACTTTTTCTGGTTTCTTAGTGACTGGGGGCAGAGTTGCCACCCAAGATCTGCTCAGTGCTCTAGCCCCGTTTTTTTGTTTGTTTGTTTGGTTTTTTTTTTTTTTTTTTGAGGCTACCAGTGTATTATTGTTAACTATTTGTACAGTTTTGAGCAGCAAACCTCTAGAGTTGAATCTATCTTGCCCACTGATGAGTGTCCCTTAATGTTCTATCTCCACAGTCCCTCCATTATACTTTGCACTTTGTGAATACTCCTACTTTAGCTACCTTATAAGTAGAATCAATCATATAACTACCTTTTGGGGGAGAGGTTGGGTTTTTTTAGCTTAACACAATTTTCATAAAGTTCATTCATGTTACTATATATTGAAGAACTCATTTGTTTTTCTGAATTTGAATCATCCTCCGTGACACACACTTGTTATATCATGTTTATCACGGCATCTCTTCATCAACACTCAGGTTGTCTCAGTGACTCATGCATTTTAGCATCTTAAATGACCATGAGTCTATGGTCTCATTAACATCTTTTTTTTTCCTTTTGTAAATTTAAAATTATATTTATTCATTGGGGGATAGTGCCATGTCAGAAGCCAGAAGACACCCTGCAGTTCTTTCCTTCTACTATGTGGGCCGTGGGGATCAAACTCAGGTCATCAAGCTTGATAGGAATCTCCCTTCCATGAACAAACATCCTTTCAAAGCCCTAATTTTAATTGGATAAAAAATATCACAGTAGGATGGCTGAGCTACCTAGCACTTTAAAGTATTTTAATAGAACTTGCATAGTTCTCCACACTAGCTAAATTGTTTTACATTTTCACCACATATGCTGGGGTTTCAGTTTCTTCAATTCCTCAGAAATTTTTACTCTCACTTTTAATCTTCCCATTAGCCATGTGGGCTGGGACTGACTTGCATCTCAATGATGATTAGCAGTGCAAACATATTTTCAGAGCCTTCTAGGAAGAAAGGTGTATTCAAGTCCTGAGCTCATTTTTAACCTTAGCTTTTGCCTGCTGTGTTAGAGTTCTGGGAGCATTTTAGAGGATGTAACCTCATCCGTGCATGGTCTGCATTAGGAACCCTGTAGGTCACCTTTGGCTTCTGATAGCATCCTCTGCTGTAGTGATGTTCTGCTTTCTTTCCTGTGATCTTAGTGTTCACATCCAACTGTGCTTCCTGAGCTTACGATGTGGTACTATAACTCTTCTAAGGCAACTCTGCAAGCATTGGAACCATATTCAGACAACCCGAAGTGCTTGAACACATTCTGTTTGGATTGCAGATTGTAGAAAAGAAAAAGAGATTTAGCTTTGCGCTGTTCGCTGGCAAGTAATACCGTCATCAGTGAAAATGTCTGTATCTTCATGTCACCTTGAAGCTCTATCCTGTACATGCTAGTCTCTGGAATGTTCAGGTGGGAGGCTGACATGTATAGACAAGCAGCCTCACTCACACTTTTGAAGAGGTTAAATGACATTAATGTCATGAGTTCTGTCTTTGTCAAGAGCTTAGATGAAATGCTAGCCTACTTTGCTTTCTATCGCTGTACATCATGACCAAAACAACGTGGGAAGAAGGAAAGAGTGTAGTTCACCTCAGCTATCAGTCCACCATGAAGGGAAATGAAGGCAAAAACTCAAGGCCCGGACTAAAGCGGATCCTGCAGAGAACCAGTACTTGGTTCTTATTCCTCCTAGCTTGTTCAGCTTGCTTTTCCTATGCTATCCAAGACTGCTTGCCCAGAGGTAGCACTGCCCCAGTGGGCTGGACTGTCCACATCAATCATTAAGCAAGAGAGCACAAGGCAGAACTGCCTACTGGCCAGTCTGATGGAGGAGTTAGTCTGATGGAGGGGCCAGTCTGATGGAGGCACTTTTAAAGTGTCAAGTTGATAAACAACCAATAGACCAAATTCCCTTAAACTTCTAAAGTCTGGTTATGTAAAGGAACAATGACAAAGTAAGCAAAACTGTTCTTGAGGAAAACCCAGAGAAGTAAAGTGAAAGCTGAACAGTTGCGTAAGGAGCATTTAACTGTAAACATTTCATTCATTTTGAGTAACATAAAATATAGGGTTAATACTAACATCTAGTTTGTTAACAAGTTTATAAAAAATACTTTTTATGTAAGCAGAGGATTAAAGAGTCAGTCATAAAAATCTGACATGGAATACGATAGTCACAATATCTTTGACTTGGACTTGTTTATTCCTGGCCCAGGACTATGATGTCTGTTGGGTTTTGTTTCTGATAGTTCTGTTATTGATCATTTTTAAAGCACCCTTGTCTCAGAAAATGAGTGGAAGCCAGCCTCCTAAGAATCCCTTAGTTTTACTAAAATATGCTGTGAAATGGCTTATATTCTCATACTTTGAGATATTATAACTATTCATTATTAATATTATTTTTATTTTGAGATGCTATGGCTTCTTTATTATATTATTTTGATTCTTTTGATATGTTTTCCATTTTTAACTGAAAATTTCAATTCATATTTTCTTTAAATTTTGTCACTTGTAAATTTATTATGCAGAAGTTATTCTTATTATCATCCTCTAGTCTTTACATGTGTTGTCTATTCATGGTTTTCTTTCTTTTATTGCTTCTTGTCTTTTTTTAAAGCTTTTTATTGGTTCGTTGTGAATTTCACATCATGCACCCCAATCCCATTCATCTTTCCTTCCCCTTGTATCTAACCTCTACCCTTACAATCTTCCCCCTGAAAAAAGAGAAAAAAAAATTCTTGCTGTGGAAGCTGTCATGTGTCCCGCTGTGTTCCACAGTATACCCTTGTGTCCCCCTATTTTGCTTGTTTATCTTCATTTCAATGACTCATTGGTCTGGTAGGAGGTCTCTTGCTTCTGCGACTCAATCAATATTGGAACCTCACCAGGACTCCTCTTGGATATCCTGTTGTTGTGCTGTGTCATGGAGTTGAATCTGCAGGACCAGCTTCTTCATGCACTCCAGCAGTTCATCAACTGGATAGATGTTGAGGTAGGCCAATTCAAAACCCTGGATCTGGGCCTGAAAGGTATCTGAGCTGGTCAGCACACTGGCTCTCCAGCTCTCTAGGCTGGTTCACCAGCAACTCAGCAACCAGATTCAGCTCTAGCCTGCTGTTCATACCATTGCAGGGCTTACTCTCTCAAATGCTGCAACTGGTGAGGTACAGGGCCAGTTCTCCCACTTTCTTCTTTCCCTCATCCAAGCTACCACACAGCAGAAAAGAGGCAGGGCTGGCTTTTCTATGTTCATGCCCTCTGGGGTGCCTCACCCTCAACATTCAGGGCCATTTCTACTGTTTTGCCCAGGCTAGGTTCAGGGCCTCCAGAGTTCTGCAGAAGATGACAGGCAGAGCATCTCTCCTTCTTTGATGACTTCAGGGCCTGCTCTCCTCCCTCTTGCAGGTGGCAAGGAGTGGGGTTTGGGAGGTGGTGCAGGTAGATATCTTTCTCTCAACCATATCACCACATGGCAGATAAATAGTGAGGCCAGCTTTCCCACCATGTCCCTGCCACCAGGGCCCACTCAGGAGTGCTGTAGCTGGTGAAGAGCAGGACCAGCTTTCCTGTTCTCATTACCCCAGCACCAGGTCTCCTACCTGCTGCAGTCTCTCCCTCATTCACTCACCACACAGGAGACCAATGACAAGACCTTCTCTCCTCTCCCATGCTCATACCATCTGGGCCAGCTCACACCCCCATGACCAGCTCTCCCACAATGCACAGGCAAGGAGTGGAACAAGGTTTGCACAGCCCTCAGACATCAACATGTTCCTGGGTGGCAGGCAGCCCAGACTAGGGACATCTACCTGGCCTTTGGTGGTAACAGGCCCCTGTGGCATCAAAAGCCAGGACCCCATGGTCTTAGGTGGCATCACCAGCTACTCACACCAGGCTGTTACTCACTGCCTTCGAGTCTCCAGCTCTGTCCCTCTTCATTCTTCATGAGCCCACATCCTTCTGTTTCTCATTCTCTTCCATTTCTCCACCAAGTACTTGCTCCTCTTAATGGCACCTGGGGTCAGAGTGTCTGGTGTCATCCTCCAAATAACTCTCCCTCTGCTTTCATCACCACCCCCCACACACACACACATATTCTCACATACACACATGTATATATGTATTCTTTTATCTTTTTGTGTTCCTGATTCCTTGTTAAATTTAAAGAAAAAAAGATAGGACAGAGGATGTAGAGTGTCTTAGGAGACTAGTCTCCTCTGGGCATGTGTGTGGAAGCATTTACAGGGAGGTTTAGCTGATGTGGAAACGCCTACCCTGAGTGTGGCAGGCATCATTCGTCGTAAGCTGAGTCAAGTAAAAGGGGACGAGAGCTGAGCAGCGATATTTATGTCTCTCCCTGCGTCTTGACTTGGATGCAGTGTGACCCTCCTTTTGTCACACACACACACACACACACACACACACACACACACTTCTAGATTCTACAAAGAGATAAAACATTATGCTTGTCTTTTTGAGTCTAGCTTATTTTGCTCAATAAATGGTTACTACTTCCACCTATTTTTCCTGCTACTATCATTATTTCATTTTATTTTACATTTTTACAACAAAAACCGATGGTATGTATGTACTATACTTTCTTTATCCATTTGTCAGTTGATGGACATATTGATAGGTTTCATACTGTGACTATTGTGAATAAGAAGGAAATAAACCAAAGACAGTGATATCCGTAATCATTCTGAAAAGGGGATTTATATTTCTTGGAGACAATAATTCTTTTTTATTAGATATTTTATTTACAGTTCAGATGTGAACCCCTTTCCCCATTCCCCCGAACCCAGAAATCCCCTATTCCATCCCCCCTCCTGCTTCTATGAGGATATGCCTCCACCCAACCAACCACGCCCACATCCTCACCCTCAAATTCCCCCACACTGGGGCATCCAGCCTTCATGGAACCAAGTACCTTCTCTCCCAATTATGCCCGACAAGGTCATCCAACCCTACACATACAGCTTGAGCCATGGGTCCCTCCCTATGTGCTCCCAGGCTGGTGGTTTAGACTCTGCAAGCTCTGGTTGGTTGTATTGTTGCTCTCCCCATGAGACCACAAACCCTTTCAGCTCCTTCAGGCTTCTCTCTGACTCCTCCATTGGGAACCCCATGATCAGTTCAATGGTTAGCTGTGAGCATCCGCCTCTGTATATGTCAGGCTCTGGCAGACCTCTAAGGAGACAGTTATATCAGGCTCCTGTCAGCATACACTTCCTGACATCCACATCAGTGTCTACCTTTGATGACAGCACATGGGATGGATACCCAGGTGGAACGGTCTCCAGACTACCCCTCCTTCAGTTTCTGTTCCACACTTGGAGACAATAATTCTAATGACTGACACAAGAGAAAAAAATAAAAAAGACAAGAAAGAAGCATCTTATACTACCACAAAATAAGTGTGTCTTAAACTGTGAGGAAGTTCACCTTGGTGAGGGCATACCAAAGAAGTGTAGCAACCAGACAAAAGGTGTTCAATGACAGAATTTCTTAGTGATTACTAAGAAGCTTTGGATTATACACCAGAGTACAAGCAAAAAGCACAAAATCCATACTGATATGAGTAAAGGGCCAAATTAATTACCAGGCTGGGGATAAGAGACAATTCTTCCAGGAAGAATCTTGAATAATTTATGTGGATAGTTTTCTTTTAGAAGATGAAGACACTTTCCTACTCAAGTGTGTACTGTGTATGGTGGCTTCTTTTCAAAAATATTGGATGAAAAATGAGGGAAGGCAGTCATTTCCCAGTAGAAAGACTGACAGGCCTACCATGGTTAGGTGAGGAAGATCGACATCCAAGGTGCAAGAAAGCTTTGAGAAAATTTTCTGATGCATGAAAAGAGAGAAAACATTTCTTCTGTGCTCTTCCTAGGGCCAAACAGCTAATATTATTTTGCTATTCATTTGTTTGTTTATTTATTTGTGTGTATACACGTATAGAGGTCAGAGAACTATTTGTGGAAATTGTTTCTCCCATCTCAGAAGGTGCGTGTCAGGGGAACCCGACTCAGTCATCAACCTTGGCAGCAAGCGCCTTTATCTGCTGAACCCCCATCTGCCAATGTAATCATGAAAAATTTTCAAATTACAACTGAAAGACTGTAAAATCTCTGGCTATAATTTTCAAGGTAGTTCAGTATAGGACAAACTATCTGATGAAAGCAATCGAGGAAAGGGAGGGATAAAGGGAAGGAGGCAGGGATAGAGCATGCAGTTTGATATACAGCTAGAGGATACATCATGGTGTGGAAGTCTTGACAGCAGGAGGATGAAGCAGCATATGAATGATGCTTCCCACATGCAGACTGGATATTCCCCACAAGTTAAACTTCTCTCTAAATGTCCTCACATACATGAAGGTTATTCCTAGGACACAAGTCCAGAGAATCATCACAAGAAAGTTGGAGAGAGTGTCATAAGCAATAGAAGCACAGGAGACAGAACTGCCGACTGTCACGTGGGATTCCTCAAAGAGATCACACAACAGAATGGACACTGGGCATTAATTAAGCAAACCTTGGTAAAGTGAAGGCTTTGACCAATGATAAGGTATGAATAAGGACTCACTATTGCAACAAATGCATGACACTAATATACTTGCTAGTAGAAGAAATTGAGCGTGAAGTGCATGGAAACCCATTGTTCTACCTTCAAAGGGCTAAGAACCCTCAACTCTAGACAGGAAAGTGGACAGTCTGATAACATGTTCTGTGGGAAATTTGGATCCAGGATGATCTTGAGAAGACCAAACGCATCAACTTCCTGTTGGTGTTTACATCCTTCAGAGGGTAGAGATATAGGTCTGAAAGTGAGATCTTCACTTTCAAAATTCACTTTTCTGCCCAGTAAAACCTCCACTGCTCCTGTGCTTGAGTGCTCTGACTCCAGGCCCATGGAGAGCCCTCTGCGTTCACTGCTGTGATTGGAGAACAATCTGCTTCCATGAGGTCAGTCTTCTCTTTCTTTTATTTCCACGTCCTTCCATCAATCTCAATCTAATACTCTTTATAAAGTTATTGCTAGGAATAAATAAAGTTAAAAGTAAACTTTAAAAATGCACATATTTTCTACATGTACATGTATCCTTAGAAAGACCTCACAAATATCAGTTAACATGTCTAAGATTAAAAATACACATTTTCTGGTTAATTCACCAGAAAGTTTTACCTATAAATAAATATATTAAGCATCTGAATATACGAGGGTACTGAGTTGTAAAAGGATAGTGAAGTTGAGTCAGTTGGACACACTTGGGAAGAGGCAACCTCAGCTGACAAATTGCTTCTCTCAGATTTGCCTATGGGCAAGTCAGTAGGGCATCTTCTTACTTGCTAATTGATGGGAGGGCCTAGTCCATTCTGGGCAGAGTCATCCTTAGGCAAGTGGGCCTGGGGTGCATAAGGAGGTTAGCGGAGCAAGTCAGAGGAGAAAACCAGTAAGCAGACTCTTCCTCTTCCTCTGTGATCTCTGCCTCAGTTCTTGTACCCAGGTTCCAATCTTGAGTGTCTGTCTTGGCTTTTCCTCTGTGATGAACTGTAACCTGTAATCAGAAATAAACTCCTCCCTATTTGCATTTGGTCAGGATGTTTATAACAGCAACTGCAGGGAAACTATCAAATATTAGCTGAGTGCCTCCAAGAACTGAGCCCCATGCCAGCTACTGAGTACCTACCAGGCAATGGGCATAGCCACTCCCTTCAATGTGTGTCTCCACTCAAGTGGGGATAAATGCCTAATGAGGTGACCTAGCAATGGCAATCCATAGCAGAGAATCTCCTCATGGTGAGGAAAGGAGGAGGCACCCAAGTCTTTAGAAACAGTTTCAATCATTGATTAAAAAATGTAAGCTAAAGTTAGAAGAGAACAGAATATTCAGCACAGTTCTGTTTTTCATAGACACACTGTAAGGAGCCGCAATATAATCTGCCACCCCAAGTTGGTGCTAGCCTCGTGTCTTCTCCAGATGTAAACAATTATCTGCGCAGTTGCTAGGCAGAAAGGCGTGCCAAAGTCACTGAATATTGGGTGGTGAGCGAACAGCCAATCAGAAGTGAATACGTCACTCTAGACTGTACTTAATCCAGGCCCCTTCCACAGCTCTTCCCTTCCGCGCCTCTCCGCATTTTTTCCACGTGTGTGAGACAGATTAAAAAGCCTCGTTTTGCAGTAACTACCCGATCTCTGCGTCTCATGCTTTCTCTCCCACAGATGCTAGGCTCGGGGGTGTGCGTTAGATCTGGTGCCGAGAACCCGGAAATTTCCAGGCGCGCGCGGTATTTCCAGGCGGTGGAATTTCTACGCGTTGGGGGGGGGGAACCCCCGAGCCTCGAGGAAGGTTGAAAGACTGCAGCTGTACGAGGTACACCTCTAGGAGTTATGTCTGAAGTAGGGGTCGTGACAAGCGGATTTAAATCCACCGCGGCCACTCCATTAATTAAACTCTTGCTCATATTGCAATTGTTTTATGGCTACTCAGACATATCAGAACTAAAGTGTGTTGGCAGGCTACAAAAAAGGCCTGGTGATAAAAGGGGTGTTCAAAGGGAACACGGACTGCTGCAGAGTCCATGGAACCACCGGCAGGTGGGGGAAGGTGGGAAAAAAAAGGAATCTGCCTTTATAAAAGAGTCTTTGGGAGAGCATCTGAGTTCCGCTAGAGAAAAGGGAAAAATATTTGCTAGAAATATTCTGTATAAAGTAAGATATAAGAAAAGAAATAATAAATGATAGTTTATTTCTTTAATGGGTCATAGTTTCAAAGGTTTGTTTCAAAAAAAGTATGAATTTCTAGGGTAGACATCACCTTGATATCTCAAATCATGACTGGCAGGTCATGGCAAATTTACTTCTTATTTAATTAAAGATCTGAAGTAGCTACACACACAAATTACAGACACACAGACATATGCATACGTGGACACAGAAACACATATAATCACACACACACAGAGACATATTCTCACACACATGTACATGCATGTATACTCATGTACCCACACATACTTTGTCATATACACATGCATACATACATGCACTCCACTCACACACATGACACATGCCCAGTGGGTTCAGATGTTATAGAATAGTTTGGGAACAGCACTATTACCAAAGTGAAGGGCCCTATATTCTCTCTCACGTGTTGTTGATTGCTTGGAAAGCCAATATTTCCAGTCCATTTACTCCAAATTCGTCCCACTCCAAGGTGTTATTTTGTACGGCCAGCACACTTGTGTTACCCCTGGCACATCTGTTGATTTCTCTGTAATTAAAAGCTTTCTGGAAAGGCAGAAATCTGGCCTTTACATCATTTTCTCATTAGTTAGATTTTTTTCATTCCCATTGGTTCATTGTTCAGGCTTGTCACAGCAAAACCTTCATTAGAGTCTTTTGGCTGCAACAATGTTGTTTTAACCGAACAAAGAGAATTTGGAAACCCAAACAAATAAATACCTTTTTATCATTTTCCATGGATAAAGAAAAGATGGGACTACCAAGACAGTTTTAATTGCTAGGATATGTGTCTTCACAATTAGGAGAACTATCATTTAAGGAATTTCCATTAGTGTTAAATCAGACTTTAATGAGTCAGTTGAGTTTAATTACTAAGCATAGATTTTAAGGTGTCAGAAGCTGAAGAAGGCACAGACTCTAGCAGTGCAGATGACTTCCATCCATCAGTTAACGAGTGTCAGCTTGGAGAGTAGGGCTAAAGCTACAGCCACAGTTGCCGCGTGGAAGAACCCTGCAATCCTACGTCTTTACTTTTCTGATTTCAGACCTTTCCTTAGGGCTCTTCAGATGCTACCTTCGGTTTCTATGGGAATGACTAGGAAAGACAACGTTGCATGTCTACACCCAACAGCTTCTCTTTTCTGGAGCCTGGTGATTGCTAAGCCATTCTGGAGTAAAGAAACTAGCTACATCTCTTCACAGTTCTCGTCTGAGTTGCCCCTTCGCAGGGAAGTATCTAGGGAAGCCTTGTTCCAGGCCTCAGCATATAGCTCATCAAAGGCACAGGGCATAAATAAACTCAAGGTTGCTAACATTGTTGCAAACAGCAGGATCAAACGAAAAAATATTCCATTAAAAAGAAACCCGATTTCAGATAACCAGCCATCTTCCACCTCTAAGGTCGTTCCTTTGTGTTGATGTTATTCCTCAGGCTTCCTCTTACGTTGGCTTTGCTTAATTATAAACCATAATGGATTCTAGGAAACACGGCTGTAGCTGTGAATCTGAGGAAGTACAAGCATCCTAAAATTGTACAAGTTCAATGACTTTCATTGACTACATAGCAACGTAGTTATGGAGAATGTTATCACTTTGATTTATAGAGAGAGAGAGAGAGAGAGAGAGAGAGAGAGAGAGAGAGAGAGAGAGAGAGAGAGAGAAAGTGAGTACTAACAAAGCTGCCCACACACCAGGAGCCAGCAGGTTCTGCCCTTTTCATTGTTATCCAAGCATTACATCTACCACGGAGAATGCCTCTTTTCAACAACATGTATATACCACTCTCTCGATTCTGCTTAATCTAACTTGCACTTCTGTGGTTAGTGTCTTTAACACGCGCTGCTCTGGAATGCTTATGTAATGCTCCATTACTTCAGTCTTAATGCATTAAAAATGTTCTGTGACCGTGCACATTTGCAATACAGATAACACCAATGCTTTTGGAACTGGCTATAAATCTGTATCATTATGAAACAGATGGGTTCAAATGATGAAATGAATAAGATGACTC